>NW_015386427.1:1135076-1261444 GCF_001527695.2 Protobothrops mucrosquamatus
AAGGGAAAAAACAGACCAACCTATCAAAAATAGTGCCATAAAAAACAGAATAGAAACACAAGTTAAGATAGGCAAGAAAATGGTAAGTGAGCACCTGTCCAGCCTAGACGAGTTCAAATCACCAGGACCAGATGGATTACACCCCAAGGTTCTCAAGGAACTGGCAGATGTGATCTCAGAACCACTGAACTATATTTTTTAAAGATCCTGGAACCCTGGGGAACTACCAGAGGACTGCAAAAGAGCTGATGTAGTTCCCATCTTCAAAAAAGGAAAAAAAAATGGATCCAGGAAATTAGAGACCTATCAGCCTGATCTCAACACCTGGGAAAATTCTGGAAAAAATAATCAAACAATGAATCAGCGAACACCTAGAGGCAAACAAAGTCATTACTAAAAGCCAACATGGGTTTGTCAAAAACAGATCATGCCAGACAAATCTTATTGCATTCTTTGACCAAGTGACAAAATTAGTGGATCAGAGGAATGCTGTGGATATAATTTACTTGGATTTCAGTAAGGCATTTGATAAAGTAGATCACAATCTACTACTTGATAAAATAGAAAAATGTGGGTTAGACAGCATCACCACCAGATGGATTCATAGCTGGCTGACTGGCCATACTCAGCGTGTGGTCCTCAATAGAACTGCATCTACATGGAGGGAAGTGTGTAGTGGGGTGCCCCAGGGCTCTGTTCTGCGCCCAGTGCTCTTCAACATCTTCATCAATGATTTGGACGAGGGGATAGATGGGGAATTCATCAAATTTGCAGACGACACCAAGCTGGCAGGAATAGCCAACATTCCAGAAGACAGGCTTAGGATACAGGAGGATCTGGACAGACTTGAACACTGGGCGCTATCTAACAAAATGAAATTCAATGGTGAAAAAAGTAAGGTTCTACATTTAGGCAAGAAAAACCAAATGTACAGGTATAATATAGGGGGTACCTTACTCAATAGTAGTAACTGTGAGAAAGATCTTGGAATCCTAGTGGACAATCATTTAAATATGAGCCAGCAGTATGCTGCAGCTGCCAGAAAAGCCAACACAGTGCTGGGCTGCATTAACAGAGGGATAGAATCAAGATCACGTGAAGTATTAATACCACTTTCCAATGCCTTGATAAGGCCACACTTGGAATACTGCATCCAGTTTTGGTCACCACGATGTAAAAAAGATGCTGAGACTCTAGAAAGAGTACAGAGAAGAGCAACAGAGATGATTAGGGGACTGGAGGCTAAAACATATAAGGAACGGTTGCTGGAATTGGATATGTCTAGTTTAACGAAGAGAAGGAAGAGGGGGGACATGATAGCAGTGTTCCAATATCTCAGGGGCTGCCACAAAGAAGAGGGAGTCAAGCTATTTTCCAAAGCGCCTGAAGGCAGGACAAGCAGCAACAGATGGAAACTAATCAAGGAGAGAAGCAACCTAGAACTAAGGAGAAACTTCCTGACAGTTAGAACAATTAACCAGTGGAACAACCTGCCTCCAGAAGCGATGAATGCTCCAATACTGGAGGTTTCTAAGAACAGACCAGACAGCCATTTGTCTGAAATGGTATAGGGTTTCCTGCCTGAGCAGGGGGTTGGACTAGATGACCTCCAAGGTCCCTTCCAACTTTATTACTATTGTTGTTGTTGTTGTTTTTAAGGAATAATTTCTTTTGATGGATTTCATCTATCGGAATCTTGACATTAACCCTAAAATTCCCATTTTCTACCTTAATCAGTCACCTACTCCAGTCACCGTCCCTAAGTCGAGGAATAGGCTGATAAAGACTCAGGGAAGATCTCAACATGGAGAAGGAAGAAGTGCCTGGATCCAGCACCCCGGCCATGGCTGCCGCCTCAGTGGAGGGAGCGCAAGCCAGTGCACCAGTGGAGAAGGAATCTTCTCAGGCCTTACAGCTGGGGGCAAGACCCAAAATGTGGGAGCTGATCTGGTCATTGGAGTGGACCCTGCCCAATGAGACTCCAAGCCCCTCAAGACAACCCTGCCAAAAGCAAATACTTCGAAAGTGTCCAAAGTTGATTTGCAAGAAGGAACCTCTTGAGAATCGTGTTCCCTGGGCTGCTGGAGAATCAGGAAATCGACGACTACTGAGGACTCCAGAGAATGGAAGTACCTGTCCGTAGCCCGTAGCCAATCAGTGGAGGTTGGTGGAGAGGTTCGAGGGGCTAGAGATGGAAGAGTGGGGAGCAACCCATGCAAGTGATCATGATGATCGGCGGAGCAGATGCAAGCCGTGCCTAAAAGAAACCCCAGCACTGCCCATAAGCGGCTTCTCCATCTTCAAAATCGCCAACATCAACCTCCAGCCCTGCAAGGAGGGAGAGTCCTGGCCACCACTCTGAACACAGTAGCCCGAGACATCGTCACTCCTCTAGAAGCCCAGATTGCCACAGGTATCGTGAAAGCTCTGATCGTCACTACCATCGGTCACATAGCCCAGAGCTTCACAGTTGGCACCACCCAAAACCGAAGCCTACGCAGGGGGAAGACTCAGATGTGAGTGTTCAACATGATATAATACAACAGCTGCACGATCTGTTGGCCAGGCAGCAACAGATGAGAGCGTCGCAGCCTTTGGGGCCCCTGCAACAACTGGGGATACTGCAACCACCACTGCTGGGAGGTCAGCGGCAGGTGGGGGGTGCCACAGCAGTGGGGCTGGTACCAGCCCCTGAATGTGCAGCAACTGCTGGGAGGCCTGCATCAACTGGGGATGCCACAGCTACCGATGGGAGCATAGCAACAGTGGGGCTGGCAGCAACCTCTGAATCTGCAACAAATGCTGGGAGGCCTGCAGCAACTGGGGATGCCACAGCAACTGCCACCGGGACCAATGGGAGGTCTGCAACAACTGGGGATGCCACAGCCACCACTGGGAGGTCAGCATCCATTGGGGATGCAACAGCCACAACAGGGAGGCCAGCAACCGCTGGGAATGCAGCCACACTGCAGTAACCCATGATGGCACCACCCTTTAGAGCGACATTTGATGGTGACCTGGAGAAGCTTATCTTCTTTCTCAAACAAGTGCGTTCCCATGTGAATAGCAATGCCAATTTCTACCTGAATCCAGCTGCAATGGTCGATGTGGTTCCAATGGTGAATTTGGAAGGGGAAGGGGAAGCCTTTGAGTGGTTAAACAATTTATACAACGAGCAAGCGCCTGAGTTGGGGAATCTCCACCTCTTCCTCCTTGGACTAAAAACCAGGTTCAAGGACCCATTCATAGCTCTCAAAGCGGAGAAACAAATACATAAGATAAAACAAGATGGCAGACTTGCTTTGGAATACGTACGAGAATATTGTAAGGTAGCAGGGCAAATAGAAAGGTGGCCTGAACAGTCCCTAGTGCACCACTTCAAGGCCTGTTTCTATCGAGCTGTCCCTAACCTATTGCAGAAATGGTACCAGGCAGCAGTAAGATTGGATGTCAAGCTGGCTCGTTATAAGAAGCCACCACCTCAGGAAGCCGGGCAGAAGCCAGCACAAACCAGATGACCAACCCCCCCGTAAGCTTCCAGCCATCGCGGCCACGGAGCCTCCCCAGACCACTTGCCAGTCCACCAATTAAATGCTTCAGATGTGGGCAACAAGGACACTGAGCAGCGAGCTGCCCAGTCCCATGCCCCCAACAGCAGAGTAGATCGGGACCACCGTCGAGGAAGAAACCAGTCCAACAGCCAGGAAAAGGAAGTCAAACTGGATCACGCAAGAACCTGTCGCCCAGGTTACGTCGCCCACGCAAGAGAGCACCGAGGTCCAAGCTGGACCAGCCACAACTCTGCCCTCCTACGACAGCGACAGGGGGGAGAACAACCTGATGGTGAGTCAACCCTTTCCACCTTTTTCTCTCGCAGCCAAACTCATAGTCCCCGAGACAGGTGCATGAGTAGATTTGAAAGTGCTAGTGGACTTGGGGTGCTCCTGGTGCGTTATTAGTTTGCCACTTGCCCTCAAACTGGGCATACGAGCAAGGTTGCTCTCCAAACCCGTGAGATTTGAGCAAGCCAATGGCTCTTTAATGGGAAGAACTTTAGTCACACAATTGACTGAGCCAATACACTTAGAAATAGGTGAACATTGGGAGTTCATTTGCTTCGTGGTGGCTCAGAAGATGACTGAGGCTGTGATTCTAGGGCTAGCCTTGTTGGACAAATGGAAACCATTTATTTGGTGGGATAAGGGGATGAGGACTGTGAGATTACCTTTGGGCCCAAGCCCCCCTTAATTCGACCAACGTTACTGGAGAGTTTAGGCTGTCCACTGAGCTACCAAAGATAGCCACCCTGCCTTAACCAGGCGAGCCACTCATTCCCAGCGAATACTGGGATAATAGTGGAGGTGTTTAGTGAGAAAGAATGCGACACCCTGCCTCCCCACCGGCCCAATGGTTGCTCCATTGAACTGTTACTGGGAGCTAAACTCCCACGGCTGAGGATGTATGCCATGATCCCCCTCAAAATGGATGAAATGCAGTAGTATGTGAACAAGAACCTAGCGAGAGGATTTATTGAACAGGCCAAATCTCAGGTGGAAGCTCCGGTGTTATTTAAAGAGAAAAAAGACGGGTCACTTCGTCTCTGCATAGACTATAGAGGGTTAAACGCTGTAAGCATAGAAAACAAATACCCCCTCCCCCTCCTGAAGGACTTACTAACCCACCTGGCGAAGGGGAGTGTCTTCACTAAATTGGACCTGAGAGAGACATATTACCAAATAAGAATAAAAGAAGGAGATGAATGGAAAACTGCTTTTAACTGTCCCATGGGGAGCTGTCAATTTAAAGTCATGCCGTTTGGACTACAGGGGGCTCCAGCTGTCTTCATGCAGCTGATCAACCAGGTTCTACATGAACATTTATACAAAGGAGTTTTGGCATATCTTGATGATATCCTGATATACAGCACAAATATGACTGACCACGTAAAACTAGTGCGAGAAGTATTAAAGAAGCTGTTGAATGCCAAACCATATGTCAAACTATCAAAGTGTGAGTTTCATCAGACCCGACTAGATTATCTTGGCTACAGAATTTCCACTAAGGGCACTGAAATGGACCTGGCTAAAGTGAAAGCCTTAATCGAATGGCAACTCCCAAAGACTTGCAAACAGCTTCAGAGCTTTCTGGGATTCACTAACTTTTACCAACAGTTCATCCCCCCCTTTGCTGAAATTGCTTTACCCCTCACGGACTTATTGAAAACAGGAAGGGGGGGGAAGCTGCGACCAGGCTAACCACTAGCATGGATTATGAACTGTCAAACTGCTTTTCAGAATTTGAAAAGACTATTTGTGGTCGAACAAGTCCTAAAGCATCCTTGTCCAGGGAAACCCTTTGTGATTCAAGCCGATGCCAACGATGTGGCCGTCAGAGCTGTATTATTGCAAAAGATGGAGTCCTACAGCCCTGTGCCTACGCCTCAAAAAAGTTCATTGATTGCAAGAGAAAGTGGGCAGTGTAGGAGAAGGAAGCCTTCGTAATTTGTTGGGCTCTATTAAACTGGCGACACTACCTAGAAGGGAGCAAGGTGCCTTTCGAGGTATGGCCTGATCACAAAAACCTAGAGGCACTGAAAACTCCCTGTAAACTATCACCGAAACAAATATGGTGGGCGCAATACTTTAACCAATTTAACTTCAGGCAGAAGTACATACCGGGAGGGAAAAACTTTTTAGTTGACGCTTTATCCAGATTACCTCAATATAAGAGCCAGCGTGAAGAGGTTAACGAAGCAATTATATCTACATCACAAGCTGCTTCTCAACTAACGCCACGAATAGCCCCATCTTCTAAAGTCCCAAACCCTGATGACCCTGGGGCGAGGAAAATAAAACAGGAACTCCTCAACAATCAATGGTTCAAGGAAAATCAAACCTCCTTGACGTGCAGGGATGGTTTGGCTTACAAAGGGGGGGAAGTTGTATTTGCCTGAAACCCTCCGCCTTAACGCTCTCTGGCATGGTCATGATGTGAAACAAACTGGACACTTTGGATATTTAAAAACACTGCATCTGGTTTGTCAGCAATTTTGGTGACCAGGGTTGAAACAGGATGTAGAGAACTATGTCAAGAGCTGTGCTGTATGTGCCACCATGAAAAGAATTCCAGGAAAGCCCCCTGGACTATTACAACCAGTTGTGGGCCCTTCCCAACCATGGGAAGAAATTGCTATCGATTTTATAGTGGAATTACCTGAAAATAGGGGGAATATGGTGATTTGGACTGTGATTGATCTATTTTAAAAACAGACTCATTTCATCGCCTGCAAAGGACTCCCATCAGCCCAAAGATTAACCAAGATGTTTTTAAAGCACATCTACTGACTGCATGGCATGCCAAAGCGAATAATCTCAGACCGAGGGGTGCAGTTTACGGCCAGGTTCTGGAGGGGTTTCCTCAAGTTAATTGGCTCATTGCAAGGACTGTCATCGGCTTTTCACCCATCTACAAATGGGGCAGCTGAATCAGCAAACTCAATGGTGGAGCAGTATCTCAGATGCTATGTGGACTATCAGCAAACGAACTGGACTGACCTCCTCCCTTTCTCAGAGGTGGCTTACAATAACTCTGTTCACAGCAGCACTGGTTTACGCCTTTTAAAGTTGCCAGGAAAAGAGTTCAACCCAATACCCGAATATCCTCAAGGACCCTCTACTCCCCAAACGCTTGACCAGTGGGTGAGGGGATGGGAGAACAGGAAAATCACTCTGAAAAAGGCTTCTGAGACATATAAAAAGCAAGCAGATAAAAAGAGGGCTCCCCAAAGATCATTCCAAGTTGAGAAAAAAATGTATTAATCCATACAATATTTACGACTTAAGTTGCCTAGTAAGAAGTTAGGACCGAAGTACCTGGTTCCCTTCCCCATAGTAAGAATCATTAACCCAGTCACGGTAAAATTAAAGCTTCCCAGACTCCTGTGTTCCATTGTAGCCTACTGAAACCTTTTCAGGGTTCCACCTTATGACCTCCCCCTAAGAAGGCACCTAGGCTTCTCGTGATGGCCGGACAAACTCATTATGAAGTGAAGCGTATTTTTGATTCTAGACTTTTAAAGGAAAGTTACAGTACTTAGTGCAGTGGAAAGGATATCCATTGTCTGAAGCCACATGGGTAAAATCTAGTGATGTAAAATCTAGTGATGTAAAACTCATTAATAGATTCTATGAGAAACACCCTGACAAACCAAGGGGCAATCCCTAACCTATTATTTTGTTTGAATTGCAGGATTTGCCCTTTTTGTAAGGGGGGGCAGATGTCAACACTGCTAACATTGGATGTTCCCACTCTGACAACTGATGAAAATGCAGCCATTTTCTCTATTCCTTTAACATGCTTTTTCTTACTTTAGAAATCAGGTGCAACGGGGAGGGGGGGGTTGGAATGTAAGCTCAGCTAGCCATAATAATAATGCTGCTGTGGGAACCTAAGGACAAGCTGATAACATTTTGGCCGGGCTGTGGAGCTGAGGAGAAAGCCCACGCTTTAAGCTAATTGGGGAATGTGATTCATGACAGTTTATTGGAGGTGGGAGTTGTACTTTGTTACTTTGTATCTGGGGGAAGGGAATTTAGTTTTTGGGTTCAGCTATGTAGTGCTGATACTTTGTATCCCAAATAAATGTTCTTTAAGGAAAAATTTTGCCTTGAAGTTCTTTTGATGGGTTTCATCTATCAGAACCATGACAATAGAATCATAGTGCCTTCAAAGAAGCTATGATTTATGATTGTGAACAATGCAAAATTTATCAGTGAGCAAATTTCAGGAAAATTACTGCCCTAAGATATACAAAACCAGCTAAATATTTTCAATTTAAAAGCTTTTTTTTTGTTTACACTATCTGCTTCTAAAACTCATATAGCTTCCCTTCTCTTGCCATATCAGTCTAAACGTTTGCTACTCAAATTCTGCCCTGCAGCCATTCTTCATATGTTTTAGTCTCCCGGCCTTTGATCATTTTAGTTGCTCTTCTCTGAACTTTTTCCAAGGTTTCAACATCTTTTTTGTAGTATGGTGACCAAAATTGGTTGCAGTATTCCAGGTGTGGTCTTATTAGGGTTTTATAAAGCGGTACAAATACTTTGCGTAATCTTGATTTTATGCCTGTTTATACAACCCAGGATTGTATTAGCTTTTTTGGCTGCTGCCGCACACTGCTGATTCATAGTCAAGTGATCGTCTACTAGGACTCTGAGGTCCCTCTCACAGTTACTGTTTTTGAACCAGGTCTCGCCTAATCTGGATAGTTGAAATCTCCCATTACTACTGTGGTATGCTTCCTACATACGTTTGTTAACTGGTTGGCAAAGAGTTCATCTATTTCTTCTGATTGGTTGGGTGGCCTGTAATATACATCTATGGCAATGTCACCTTTTTCCCCTTTTATATTGACCCATATACATTCTGGAGGGATTTTATCTTTGATCACGTGTATTTCTGTAGAAATGTATGTTCTCTTACATATAGTGCCCCTCCTCTTTTTGTAGATCTATTTCTTTTGAACAATTTGTATCCATTCATTAGTACATTCCAGTCATAGGTTTCATCCCACCAAGTTTTGGCTATGGCAACTATGTCATACCTGCCCTCATGTACTATTGCTTCTAGTTCACCCTGTTTGTTTCCCAAACTTTGAGCATTTATATATAAGCATTTAAGACCTTTATTCCTGTCCGTGGGTATGTTTCTTGCATCTCTTGATTGTTGTTGGAGTTTTTCTTTTTTGTCATCCCTCCCTACCTCATTGTTTGATTTGTTTTCTTAGGACTTACGACTGGTTTTGTGTTCTAGAGATTCTAAAGATTGGTCACCCTTCCCCTTCAATTTTAGTTTAAAGCCCTCCTGATGAGTGGGGCCAGTCTTTTTCCGAGTACATTTTCCCCTGTTTTAGTGAGGTGCAGCCCATCCCTTGCCAAGAGTCCTTCGCTTAGGAAATGCAGTCCATGATTCAGGAAACCAAAGTTTTCTTGGCAACACCAACCTTTTAGCCAGTGGTTTATTTCTAGAATTCTTTTTTCCCTCGATGGGGGTTGGCCTTTCATTGGGAGAACATGAGAATATTACCTGTGCTCCTAGCTCCTTAACTTTATTGCCTAGTTGCTTATAATCTCTCAATATTGTACTCAGGTTCTTTGTTGTGTCATTCATCCCAATGTGAAGGAGGAGGAAAAGGTAGTGATCTGTGGGCCTAATTATTTTGGTTAGATTCTCAGCCACATCTTTGATTTTTGCTCCAGGGAGACAATATACCTCCCTGGTTTGTATGTCCAGTCTGTAATCTGGCAGAGCCAGGTCTTCAGGCTCTTACAGAAGGTCAGAAGAGTGGGAGCCGAAATCACCTCAGGGAATAAGATGTTCCAAAGGTCAGGAGCCATGGCAGAGAGGGCCCTTCTGCTGAACCCTGCCAACTGAAATTCATTGAACTACAGTATGGTTCTGTAAAAGCAAAAAGCTTCTAATTTCACTTGTAATATTGATAACACTCTTTTCTGTTGTATCATTCCATTATTTATTTAACATGTTGATTTGCATTAGAGATGGTTAATAAATTTTCAAGAAACCTCCTATACGTTATGCATGAACAATTTTTATCTACCTTGTACAATACAAACTCCATCAATTCTGCTAAGACTTATGACTTTTAATATTTTGCAAATATTTTTCCTTCCTCCTCCCTCCCTCCTTCCCTCCCTCTCTATGATGCATTTCATCATTACATAAACATTCAAGAAATCTGTTTACCTTCCTCTTCAGAAAAACTGCTTGTCCTGCTTATTCATATGCATATGTGTAATTCAATATTAACCAACTGAAATACTATTAATAAACTATGTGCTCATCAATGATTAACCAAATACAATGAATGCTTTTTCAAATGTATTATTTCTTTCATATTTATAAAATATTACCTGGCCCAGTGATAATTATAGCACAATTGCTAGCACAATTTCCAAGACTAAATCCGCCTTCCCATTTTAGTCTGATCAACTGAATCTAGATTAGCTGTAACATAGTCTGCATCAGACCAGTGCCTTCCAGATAGGTTATACCCAGTTATTGTTTTTACACAATCACACATAGCAAAACAAAAACAAGTTGAAACTCAGGAGAAACTTGATTTTCTAGGAAAATAATGCATTTGGCCAAGAAAAAAAATAAAGATACTATGGAATATAATTGTTATAATTATAATTTTTAGAACACTAGGAATGCTCACACTGTAAACAAGCAATGTCTAATCAAAATCTCTTTTTTGACTAAACCACACTGTAGGGTTGTTGGAGGTTTTAAAAAAGGAGGAATGGGGAAAAAGCTGAACTACTTCTAGGAATGGAATAAAAAAAGTGATAAGTGGTATTTAATTTATATTATAGTAGTATTAATGAAACCACAGATTTCATTAATTAGAATTAGCTTGTGATTCTAGCCATTACATTTCCTGCATCTTTTGTTAAATTTTGAGCAATTATTTAACTCTGCAATTACATCCAGGCCATTACTGAAATTTAAAAATCTACATATAAATACTAAGTGCAATAAAACATGCATTTATTATATACAAAAAGGTACATCTATATAACATAATGGATTTTTTTCTTAATTTTCTAAAATATTTAATTGCTAACCTATTGACTGAAACTAAATTTCTTATTGCTTACTTATTTTTTAAGTTGGGTCACACTACTTTTAAATATAAAAAACTGTCAGAAAAGGAAGCTGGTTTAATGAAACAAAGTCTGCATTGATCAGATCATACTTAGGATATTGTATTCAGTTTTGGGAACCACATTTTAGAAAGAAATTAATATACAGGAGTGTATTCAAAGGGGCATAGAAAAAAGATTAAGAAGAATGGAGAAGAATGCCATATGGAGATATGGGAAATGTCTTTAAGCGTATAAAAGGCTATCATGTAGAAGCCTGGGCAAAACTTTTTAGAGTCATTTCAGAACACAGGACAAGATACTGTGGATTTAAATTCAAATCTCCAGGACCGAACATATTACATCCTAGGGCAGTGGTTCTTAACCTGGGCGATATCGCCCCCTTTTCCAGGGGGGCGATAGAACGAAAAGGAGCAACGCAGGGGCAAAGGAATGAAAAGGGGGCGATATGGGGGCGATGGAGCGAGAAGTTTTGGGGACACTTTTGAGACTTTTTTGTACAGTGAATCGCTGTATATCTGTCGTACAAAAACATCAGATCGCTTGCTATTAGTGGATTGAATTGTGTTTTCAAATGTTCCTCCAGCTAGCTTCAGTACAGAACGCCGTACATATGTGAATATGCATCACTTATCTTCATGCGCGTTGCACAGCAGCCTCTACCCATACAGTGGCGCGCCATTGGCCAGAATGGGCAGTGATGGAGGGGGGAGCGCTTCTTTCGAAACATCGCATGCTGAGTGGCTGTCCCCTGTGACGTCAGCTGTAATGTCAACGTAACTGTTGAAACTAGGTTTATCGACGTCCACGTGTGTTTTTCTAGTGTTCCAATGGAGTCGAAAATTTAATTTGCAGGTAGTGCTTTTCATTTCAAAGACCTCTCAACATGGCCGAGAAGAGGAAGTGTGGCCAATATTCAACGGAATACCTAAAATTGGGATTCATTCCATCTCCTTCCAACCTACAGCTTCTGTTTTGTCTTCTTTGTGAGAAAACATTGTCAAATGAAGCGATGAAGCCTTCCCGACTGAAAGACCATTTTGTAAGAATTCATTAGGATAAAGTCGACAAACCGGCATCGTTTTTCCAATCCTTAAAGGCCAAGTTTGAGGGTCGCAGCACTGTTGGGAAGTTATTTGGAAAATCGTCACTCAATACCGACAAGGAGCTCATTTGTTCCTATGAAGTATCTTTGTTGATAGCAAAATGTGGCAAACCTCACACTATCGGAGAAACGCTGATTTTACCAGCAGTGAAACAGATTGTTGCCACCATATTGGGGCCCAGCGCAAGCACTATCATGCAATCGATTCCTTTGAGCAATGAAACCATATCAAAAAGAATTGATGAAATGGCTGCTGATGTGGAAGAAAGGCTTATTGACACCTTGAAAAATACAGAATTTGTGATGCAGATTGACGAGTCAACGATTCGTGAAAATGAAGCCTTGTTATTGGCTTATGTCCGTTTCATCAACGGAAATGAAGAGATCGGGGAAGAACTGTTATTTGTTCGAAATTTAGCCACCGACACAAAAGGTTCTTCGATATTTAAAAAGGTTGAAGAGTTTTTTAATGAGAAAAACATCCCTTTGACAAACGTCGTGGCATGTGCAACTGACGGAGCTGCATCCATGGTTGGACAATATCGCGGATTTCAAGCTCATCTAAAATTGGTTGTACCTGGAGTTATGACTGTCCATTGCATCGTTCATAGACAGCACCTTGTCTCAAAAAATTTGAATGACCATTTGCACGAGTCTACGTTACGTCATTAATGCTGTGAATAAAATTAAGTCGAATCCCTTGAACAACCGACTTTTTCACAAGCTTTGTGAAGAAAATGACGAGTTTGAACGTCTCCTTTTGCACACTGAAGTAAGGTGGCTTTCAAAATGAAAGTGTTTGCGAGGGGGAAGCATGAGATATCTTAGTGGGTCAGGGAAGCCTTAGAGGCCTGTTTCATCACCAGGCCCTCCATGGCCTTTCCCACCCTGAGGTACCTCATGTGTAGTTAATGAGCAGCATGCATCTTAACGAGCAAGGGAGTGATCTCGTTCGAGGTACGAGATTCACTCTATGAGTTTTTGAGTTACAAATGGAATGGGCAGGCTCCATTACATTCGTAACTCGAGGACTACCTGTAGGTGGGTTCATTTTATCCCAACCTAAAATAATGCTTGTTGATTACTGGATCAATTCTGGTTGAAAGGGAAGAATACATAAAAACATCAGGTTGTCTGAAATGGGGCCTACCAAATCAGAGAACTTTAAAAGTAGCCTCTGAAGTCATATTAAGGAAATATCTTTGAAAGATGGAAACTTACATACATATATCAAGAATCTGAAATATAGTTTCAAAGTTTAAATATTTTAATGCTTCTTTAAACATGGTGCTTTATTTTAATATCTTTTTTTTTAAAAAAATAGAATTAATATAACATTTTAACAGCATAGGATATAGGCCAGTTAGATTTCCTGTTGCCTGCACGTTACTCACTATTTTACTGAGTCTTAAGCTAATGTTATAGATGTAGTGAGAAACACTAAAGGTGAGTAAATTATTATTGCATCCAAATGTGGTTTCCTGGCTATTTCCAGAAAGGAACTGCTGTATTGAGATCTTGTGATATTATGCTATGGTCATCATTTTGTAGTATTCTGAAACAAATATATTGGTCACATTGTTGCATTGCATTCAATCAACCAAAAGAGACTGAATATAAGCATGGAAATAACTTTTAATTGGCTAAAATAATTCAAAAGGTTTACATAAACTTACAAGGCAAAGGTTTTGCCCATTCAGATGTTTTCTTACCAGTTATGCATTTAGCAGTAAATTTATTCTATTTAAAAAGATGGGTCAAAAGCAGGGCTTTTTTTCTCGGAGAAAAGGTGTGGGAGGGGCTATTTCCGGTGCGGCCGGCCCGGAAAAAGGTGCCGGAACGCGGTTCCGCCGCGTTCCGGCTGAAAAAAAGCCCTGGTCAAAAGACTTCTTTCTATATATTTTGGCTAAGAATTACAACCATGAAATTTTCCACATGAGAAAAAACAATATATAATATTTTAAAAGTTCACTGTGTTTAGAAATATCTTAATGAAACTCTCCAAGTATATTACTGGTCATCAAGAAGACCCAGATGACATATTGTAATCCTCTGAAAGACATATAGCTCATTAATAGTTTTTAAATTCTGAAAAGTGTGGAGTTTTTTTTTCATGCATTGGTAACTGGTAATGTGCTCTGGGAATCCAAGATAATAGTCATTATGGCTTCTTTGCAGAAACCAAGATTCATTTCCTCAATGTGTGGTAAATGAATTGCTGTCAATCATCGTTCTCTTATTGTGCTTATACAGAATAAGCATCTAGAATTCACTTGCCTTTCATCTTTTAGAAATGTCCATTTTTCTAAACAAATGATTCACCCTACACATTTCTACTTCTTAGCACTTCAACTTGGACCCATGCATTTTTACAGGGGCAGTTTTAGCATTTGTACTGCCAGATATAATAGTATGCATATGGTAACAAATTACAATAGAAACAGCATTAACTTTTGCACTGTCTTGAAGTATACCTTTTTTTGTCTTTTTCTGATATATAAGATAATTGGAAAAATAAATATAAGGAAATGAGAATTTATGTACTATAAATCTGGGGTTTAAAGGACTGAATCCTAACTCTTTTCCGATAATTCAAATAACTTGGCTACACAGAGCTCAATAAAAATCTACAGACTTCTTTTTTGTGCCAGGATGAAAGGAGTGTTCATTCAGTGTTACTTCTCATCTTCATGAGAATATTTCAAACAATAAGACAAGTAAAACAAAGTGCAAAATTGGCACAGCTGTTCTAATAATGTATTTATTCTACAAAAAATAGTGGGTTCAGACATATAATTATAAATATTAAATATATCTTAAGTAATTCAGTCCTAACCTGCTATACTAGAGAGACTTTGCCTTTGTCAGATTTGATAGCCATTATTTTGACTGCTTACTCAAATGCAACCTACAAATATTAGAATATAAATATGTCAATGTATAATTTCTTGTCTGCTCTTCACTCTTCTTTATCCTTTTAAAATAAATATGTACTTACCTTTCTTTTTAATGATTTGTTCCTGTCTTCCAACCAATCATCCATCTGTTCCTCAATTTCTTCAATAGAAGTTCCATGATCATATGATGGTATATATGCATTTGTTTCGGCCACCGTATATATAGGAAATTCAGGTTTTGGTTTCTTGATTTTAGGTTTTTTTTCCTCTGTGAAAAATAAGAAAGAATTTAAATGACAAATTTTGGGGAAAAGCATGCTTAAGAAACTTACTACACTCAAATATATCTAAGATGCTATTTTTGTAAATATAGACAACAGCTAAAGAAAAAAGAGCTATTTGAAATCAGCAAATTTATCTCATTAATCAAAGTATTATGTTCTTTCAGAAATGAATTTCAGTATCACTGGAATTATGATAGCATACTTCTGTTTCAAAAAATGGTTGGCAAGATAAATAATTGGAGACTCTGTACTGTACAGAAGTAATAACAAGTAACAGGAGTTACAACCTAGAAACTAGCACACTAGTAAAAGGAGTCATAACTCCCATAAGCTTCATATGTGTTAATTAAAGAGGTTACAGTGAAAATAAATATTATTCTGAATGGCCACATATTACAATATTCATATTATATCTAATTCTTCAAATATAAGTTGTCCATATGGTGAAGATCAAAAAAAATCAGAAGCTAATTATTTGGGCCTATAAGATTTAAATCATGCACACTCTGAAATATGGAGCTAAGACTAAAGCACTTTTCAAATTATGATTATAATTCAGATTGTCTTGCAAAATAAAATGGAGGAAAAATACTAAAAACGGCAAATGTTTTCCACTATATGTATTTAAAATATTTCTTCTATAGTATTGTTCCTTGCAAACCCAGTTCTTAATGTGTACTGGAAAAATAACAATATAATACAAATAATTGAAACTATTTTTTAAAAAATCAAAGTCATAAGCTCGTTCAAGTTTCTAGAAAGATGCACACTTAGATTTCTAATTGAAATATATTTCTGTTCAAGTAATAAATAAGGCCTGTTATGAAAATGAATGTAAAAGGCTGGGGTTTTGGTTGGCAAAGATATCTTCCATATAACAATATATTGAGGAAATTCAACTATGATTTCATATTATGTGTTTAAACCTAAGTTTTGATCACTCCTCTTGCTTCATTCCTCTTCAGGAATCCAAGATTAGCTGGATACTGTATTATGCGTAAATAAAATTTAAACAATAATGGAATAATAATTGTATTTATTTAACTAGTTTGTATAGTTTCCCATCTAACTAAGTAAATCTAGGTAGTGAATAGAAATAAAAACATACCAACTATATGAACCCATTAAAAATTATTTATGTCTTGGGCAGAGGCTGTTCCAAGATAAGTTTCATAACAGAGAAAGCTCACCAGGTGATATTGCTTCACAGAAGAGACCTAGAACACATCCACTTTGCTAGAATTAATATGTGGGCAAAAGCCATCAGGGAAATAGGTCCTGCAAGAAATCTGGTCACAATCTATATAGGTCTCTAAAGGTGACAAGATCTACTTTGATTTGTACTTGGAAGCCCACTAGCATCCAATGCAACACTAGTAAAAACAGTGTTATGTGAGTGTATCAAGGTACAGGTAGGTGTTGACTTACAACAGTTCATTTAATGACCATTCAAAGTTACAACAGCACAGAAAAGTGACTTATGACAATGTTTCACACTTATGACCATTTCAGCATCTCCATGGTCAAAGTTCAGACACTGGATAACTGATTCATATTTATGAAGTTGTAGTGTCCCAGAGTCATGTAATTACCTTTTGTTACCTTTTAACAAGCAAATAAAGAAGCCAGATTCACTTAATGTGTTACTAACTTAATAAGTGCAGTGATTCACTTAACATCTGTGGCAAGAAAGGTCGTAAAATGGGGCAAAATTCACTTAATAACTATTTCATCTAGTTTTCTGAATTATATTGGAGACTAAATACAATTCATCTGATTCAAAATTGCAAGTTCCACAACACTAGAGAACAGAAATATTTTAGATCCCTTCAACAACCAGGGAAAGAGAGAGGAACATGGTTCATTTTCTATCTATTAATTTTATTTTTGAGGCTAAACAGACTTTCTGGAACACTCTACTAAAAGTATATCCTACCTGATATCCTCCAGATGCTTTGACTACAACTCCCACAATCCCTTAGCATTATCAATGCCAAGGTCAAGGAAAGTAGAAGTCCAAAAAACTGGAGGCCAGCAGGTTGCTTTTTACTCCCCTTCCATACATCAAAACATGGATCACCAGAAAATTTTATAGATAATAGAAAGCTTGATTCTGAATAGATGGATTTCACATTTTACACCCTGTTGTTCTCTTAAGAGTCCCTAGCTTTTCCCCACACAAGAAAAGCTGAAGATTATTTCTATGAAGCACTGTGATATGTGCAGTTGTTAATATAGTGAAATCAAAATGTCATCCATCTTACTGTTGGACAATTCTAATTCAACAAGAACTACCACCTGAAGCAGTATGCATTATACAGATGTACTTTGGGATAGTCAGTTCTCTGCATGCTAATCAATCTTACAAAATAAAATAAAGAAATAGAAATAACTTCTGCAAGTAATAGTGAGCTGCTTGTAGAAAGGGTGTGATCAAAATGTAATTAAATCAAACCACAGTTTTAGCAGTAATTTATATATTTACTAATTACTGGTAAAACTATTATTAACCCTATTAATACTCCCTAAGATTGCACTGCAAGTCCCACTGCTGCCCAGACTCTTTGGAATATTGTATACTCCCATACCAAGATTTTTCTAGTAGCCAGTTTAGTCAGTTTCCAAAAAGCAATGGAAATTTGGTTTTTCTTTGGAGATGATTATTCCGTGTTTCCTATACGATTGGTAGTCAGCTACCAGTCACATTTTGTTTATGGTTTTCATTATTTTGCTATTTTGATTTGTAAACCCATCTAGAAATGTAGCAATATAAAAATACTTGAAATTAATTAATAGCCTGATCCCCTATTTTCCATTCTATAAAACAAAATAAAGAAAGAAAAACCCAGGTGGGATTAGATAGAAGTTATATAAAGATAAAAGGCAGCCATAATGAAATAAATTATACTGGGGTTTGCTAACATAGCATGTATATGACTGGAAATAGATAAATTCACTGGAGGAGTAGACAAATTTTGGGGACTATGAGCACATTGGCATTTTCAGAACATATGGCAGATATACTTATAAAATAACTACTATGGGAAACTTTGCTTATTAACTAAAACCATAATTATGATGGACATAATCAGAAAAAGATCCATTTGCCAGAGGATAAATTAGCCTCAGATAATACTCTTGACTATCCTAAAAAAACATCCTGATGCCCAAAGGCATGGCTGAAAAATCTACAATGGTATAGCCTAGTATTTTGCTCTGCAAATTTCCATATTTGCATTTTATAAGAGACTGTTGTTGTTATTCCGTTGCTAAATTGTGTCTGACTCTTCATGACCATATGGACCACAACATGATGATCCTCCCTATCCTCCATTGTCTCCCAATTTGGCCAAATTCATGTTCATGGCATCAATGACACTATCTAACCATCTCAACCTCTACTATCTCCTCCTTCTTTTGCCTTCATATAAAAATTATAATCTTTTAAAAAAGTCAGTTGGGTATGGAGTCCAATGGACACTAAGGAAGAATACATGACATCATCATGTTGCCTACTTCTTAATATGACAAAAATGGGGCAATCTGTGGAAAATAGAAAATCTATAATATCATTAAGAGGCAATAATACCTGCAAAATAATATATTTTTAGGATGCAGAACAATTACAAAACAAATAAGATTAGGAAAAGGAGAAATAATATTCACAGCTTTTATACATAGCAAGCAGTTTACATATTTCAATTAAATAAAGATGAAACAGATGAGAAAGGTTTCAAAGGTTCTACTTCAAATTATCAAAGGATCACACCTTTTGTGAGTAAGTTACTCAAGCAATATTTGTGGTACCTTCACATCACTTTGAGCATATTTTATTGTGTTTAGTAATCAAACCAATTTGGAACTACTATAAAATTTACCAGAATTTTTTTTCTAAGAAAGCATAAAACTAAGTGATTATTATTTCTTCAAGACATTATACAAAATCATATCTTTTGGAATTGTTAATATATTTGTTGTGTTTTATCCAACCTTATTTCTTACTTGATTAATTGATTTGAATGCAATAAGACAACAGGAATTCAGAAGTAATTTTGGGAATTTCATATTGCAGTTAATCTGATCCTTAGTAAACCCATTTTCTGCACAGATGGAATCTGACTCCATCTATAGAATTAGATTTCAGTTAGACTCCATCTGTGTAGAAAATGGGACATGCTGAGATAGGTGGAAAACCCACCCACCCCCCTGCCTCCCACACATACCATTTTAGAAAGGATAAATGCAATAAAAACTGCACTAAAAAAACTCACTCTGAAGAGTTTCCAGTTCAGCTCTTGCCAAAGCCTCTTCTTTCTCTTTTATTTTTGTTTCTTTATATTCTACGTAGAGTTGCCTGGCCTCCTTTAAGAAAATGCAATGATATTAGCATTTCAGAGAGACCAACTCTGAAAAGCACAATGTTAAAGTTTTACACTTCATTTCAAGCCTGGCAATTATTTTCTTAAGAAAAAAATAAAAAAATTAAAGAGTGAGATTTCTTAATAATAATGCAGCATAATGAAAACAAATTATAAAGAAATATTTTAGCAATAACCTACTGTGGTCCTAATTATTGAAAAGATAATGAATGAAATGGTTCAGTTGTAGATCTGAAATGCAACATTGCCCACTAGTTTTTTTACAGTATGCAAGATAACCTATCAATTACTCTATCCTTGGGTTTGCTGGAAATTAAAAGCACAGATCAGTCAAACGGCTCACATTTGCAACTGTAAGCAAATTCAGCAAAAACTATATATCAAACTGATATATCTGATGCATTTAGGACAAATTATTTGAGTAGAACAAACCTAGAAGAAACCTTTCTGTTTAGAATGATGAAGAATTTCATAGTGCTTGTTTTACTGCTAATATCACAATAGTACAAATGCCTCAGCCGCTTAGCACCCTAATGGCCAGTTTTAGATTCTTCTGCTATCAGTAGAAGATTATATTGTTTCTTTAAGAGACAAAGAATAGGAGAAAAAACCCTCTTTTGCCAATCATTAGAAAGACCATGCAATTTAATCTCATTTTATCTCACTGAAAGTTGGGAGAGGAGATTTAATTGTTCTACAGGGAGGCTCAGCTAAAAACACTGGGCTGGCTAGTTACTGGACATCTGAGGAGCCAGCTTGCAGGTTTCTTCATCTCCCCATCCCCACTCCCCCATGTATGAATCCAGCTTTTAGTTTCAGCAGCAGAGGGGAAGGTTAGCCTAGAGCATTTGGGACGGTAAATCCAACAGCAAATACAAGCTTATACACAAATTACAGAGGCTAATATGTCTATTTAATGTCAATAAGTAGCAAGAAAGAGGTAATTCTATCCTTGCAGATTGAGGCTTTCCTGCAACAGGTTATAAAATGGGATTTCTTATCATGGTTACAACACAATGTTTGAATCATATGGAGATACTTGATACAATATCTCTCTCCACAAAGTATATGTTTCAAGCTACATAGAAACAGAACCACAGTATATACAGTGAGAGAAAAAAATATTTGATCCCCTGCTGATTTTGCATGTTTGCCCACTGACAAAGAAATGATCAGTCTGTAATTCTAATGGTAAGTTTATTTTAACAGTGAGAGACAGAATAACAAAAAAATCCAGAAAAATGCATTTCGAAAAATTATAAATTGATTTGCATTTTAATGAGTGAAATAAGTATTTGACCCCTTCGCAAAACATGACTTGGTACTTGGTGGTGGCAAACCTCTTGTTGGCAATCACAGAGGTCAGATGTTTCTTGTAGTTGGCCACCAGGTTTGCACACATCTCAGAAGGGATTTTGTCCCATTCCTCTTTGCAAATCCTCTCCAAGTCATTAAGGTTTCAAGGCTGACATTTGGCAGCTTGAACTTTCAGCTCTCTCCACAGATTTTCTATGGGATTAAGGTCTGGAGACTGGCTAGGCCACTCCAGGACCTTAATGTGCTTCTTCTTGAGCCTCTCCTTTGTTGCCTTGGCCGTATGTTTTGGGTCATTGCCATGCTGAAATACCCATCCACGACACATTTTCAATGCCCTGGCTGAGGGGAAGGAGGTTCTCACCCAAGATTTGACAGTACATGGCCCCGTCCATTGTCCCTTTGATGCGGTGAAGTTGTCCTGCCCCCCTTAGCAGAAAAACATCTCCAAAGCATAATGTTTCCACCTCCATTTGACAGTGGAGATGATGTTCTTGGGGTCCTAGGCAGCATTCCTTCTCCTCCAAACATAGCAAATAGAATTGATGCCAAAGAGCTCAATTTTGGTCTCATCTGACTTTCACCCAGTTCTCCTCTGAATCATTCAGATGTTCATTGGCAAACTTCAGATGGGCCTGTATATGTGCTTTCTTGAGCAGGGGGATTTTGCGGGCACTGCAGGATTTAAATCCTTCACAGTGTAGTGTGTTACCAATTTTTTTCTTGGTCACTATGGTCGCAGCTGCCTTGAGATCATTGACAAGATCCTCCCGTGTAGTTCTGGGCTGATTCCTCACCATTCTCGTGATCACTGAAACTCTACAAGGTGAGATGTTGCATCGAGCTCCAGACCAAGGGAGATTGACAGTTATTTTGTGTTTCTTCACAGCAACTGTTGTCACCTTCTCACTAAGCTGCTTGGTGATAGTCTTGTAGCCCATTCTAGCCTTGTGTGGGTCTACAGTCTTGTCCCTGACATCCTTGGATAGCTATTTGGTCTTGGCCATGGAGTTTGGAATCTGACTGTTTGATTGCTTCTGTGGACAGGTGTCTTTTATACAGGTAAGAAGTTGAAATTAGGAACACTCCCTTTAATCTCAGCTCATTGCCTGTATGAAAGACACTTGGGAGCCAGAAACCTTGCTGACTGATAAGGGATCAAAACTTATCTCACTCATTAAAATGCAAATCAATGTATAACTTTTTTGAAATGCATTTTTCTGGATTTTTTGTTGTTATTCTGACTCTCACTGTTAAAATAAACTTACCATTAAAATTATAGACTGATCATTTCTTTGTCAGTGGGCAAACGTACAAAATCAGGAGGCGATGAAATAATTTTTCCCTGATTGTACATTGTATAATTCAAGAATAATAATACTGTATATTAAACATTTGAAATAACAAGCTGTTATTGCTGTTTCTCTTATTCCCAAATAAGAGAAAATCAAGCCATTTAGATGTATTAGCACTCTCTGTTATATAGCACTACTTTTCCAAACTGCCCAATTTCAAACAAGAATATTTGGATACAATCTGGAGTCTTAATTCACGATAGCATATTACCAAAACATGATCAGAAACCAGTTTTCCCAATGAGGTTTAGAGATTATATCAAAAGCACAAAACTAATAAAACATGGATGCTTTGCCTGTGAGTTCAGGTTAGAAAGAGTTAATTGGCATTTAACTCTAACCCTTCTGACATTGAAAACCAATATTTGATGCTAAATTCTGGAACAGAATCTATTACTGCTTATATGACCTCTAAACATCAAACACCAAGGGGTCTCTGTCAATCTCAGTAGTGTGTCAATCATGGAGCAATTGGAACTGAGGCTCAGATGAAAATGACAGAATAGAGGAGAAAAATGAAGTTTTCAATAGTCAGAATTGCTAAAAGTTATGAATTGTTTGGAATTAATTGAAATTAAAAGAAGTAGGATAGAAAAATGACACTTTTGAATGTTAATGTTGGAGAAGACTCCTGGCAATACATTGAAGCCAAGAAAACAAACAAACATTAAATAAATCAATCTAGAGACACAATTGACTAGGATCATATTCTGAATACATGTGAGGACTTACTTGTCAAAAATACATGTAATGCTGGGGAAAGTCTACCTCTACACTGAGAACCAGCCTGGTCTAGGGGTTAAAGGCATCAGGCTAGAAACTGGAAGACCATAAGTTCTAGTCCTGCCTTAGGCATGAATACTATCAGGGTGACTTTGGGCCAGTTACTCTCTTTTAGCTCAACCCACCTCACAGAGCTAATGTTGTGGGAAAACAGGAGGGGGAAGGAATATTAGGTGTGCTCATCACCTTGATTTATATAAATAATAAATAAGATATAAATAAAGAAAAATAAAAAGGATAATCAACAATACTACAATGCTAAGAATCAATACTGATTTGACATATAACCATCAAAGCAATAATTAAAAATAGACATTTTACAAATATTGTTCTAAAGTACTATAACAAATAGTAAGCAAAACACTTTGGTAGGTAAAGACCCATAAAATATGGTATGTACTGTACTTTATATTCAGAATTTTTCATTATTTTCAACTTCTAATTAACTGAATTTCTTAAAATATGTCACTTCATATTTTCTCACTTAAAACAATTTTTTTCTATTCAAAACCTGATTTGCAAACCCAACATCAAGTAATGTGATATATTAATTGATTGATTGATTGATAAAAATAATACCAAATAGCTGCTATTCTTTTACCTTTAATCCATTATTCACAATCAGTTTTTCTAATCTGGAAATTTATTTTGCAAAATTGAACTCTGGACAGCCATTTGTGTTATAATGAAGTCACTTCACTCCAACAGAAATTCATTGTCAACTTCTTTTATATCCTTAACCTACAGGACATTTATTTTACAAAGATTCAAAATACTTTCCAGGTAACCATACCATGATAATAATGTTACTAGGAATGGGTTTCTTCATGGGATGAAGCTGATCAGCCACATTCAATTACTTCTATTCTGAACTGCCAACTAACCAAATTTCAAGTAACACTACTTTCCTTGGAGCATCTAATTTATAAATTCCAAGCCTGCCTGCCTGCTTGCATGCCTATCTATTCCTCCTAGCAAGCTATCAAACAACAATAAACAACAATATACAACAACAACAACAACAATAATAATAAAGTTGGAAGCAACTTTGGAGGTCATCTAATCCAATCCCCTGCTCAGGCAGGAAATCCTATACCATTTCAGACAAATGGCTGTCCAGTTTCTTCTTAAAAACTTCCAGTGTTGGAGCATTCACAACTTCTGGAGGCAGGTTGTTCCACTAGTTAATTGTTCTAACTGTCAGAAAATGTCTCCTTAGTACTAGGTTGCTTCTCTCTTTGGTTAGTTTCTATCCATTGCTTCCTGTCCTGCCTTCAGGTCCTTTGGAGAATAGCTTGACTCCCTCTTCTTTGTGGCAGCCCCTGAGATATTGGAACACTGCTATCATGTCCCCCTCTTGTCCTTCTCTTCATTAAACTAGACATACCCAATTCCAGCAACTTATATGTTTTAACCTCTAGTCCCCTAATCATCTTTGTTGCTCTTCTCTGTACTCTTAATAGTAATAGGTATGATGTGTTACTTAGACATAATTTTCAATATATTTCACAACAATAAACCAAATATTTTTTTAATTGAGCTTGATTCTTGGTGACTTAATGGACATGTCCATGTACATTTCTTGCCGGAAGTACACAAGTGATTTGCTTTGTCTTCTTTCTCATCTGACATAACATTAAAATTGCTTTATTGCCCCCACTCACATACTAAATAGGTCTCATCATGCTTAGCTTTTTTAGAATAGGTCAAAGTTGGCTAGATACTACTGCCTAACTCAGTGATGGCGAACCTTTTAGAGACCAAGTGCCCAAACTGCAACCCAAAATCCACTTATTTATTGCCGGGTGCCAGGTGGGTGTGGCTCACTGGGTGGGCGTGGCTGTGGTGGTCATGGCAGTTTGGGTGGGTGTGGACAAGGTGGGCGTGATCACCTCGATTTTGCTCGTGGGGAGGGAAGCTTGTGGGGGCCGGGCAAGGTTGGGGGAGATCCAGGGGGGTCTCTGGCAGGTGGAACGATGGGCAGGATGCTCATCCTACTGGGTGAGGCAAGGCGAGGCAGGGCAGGAGTGCCATTGTCACAGGGCAAGGTGAGGCCGGGGCGGCTGTTGCCTGACATCATCAGCCCCTGCACACAGAGGCCAGCAAGTGCATGGGTGCTGGGATGCATCCGGCCATGTGGGACCTTGGCGAGTTAGTGGGTGGTTGGTTGAAGAGGGATGGTTGCCATCTTTGGAGCATGGCGCGCATGCCCACAGAGAGGGCTCTGAGTGCCGCCTCTGGCACGCATGCCATAGGTTCGCCACCACTGGCCTAACTCCTCCTCCTCTTCCTCCTCATCATTATGACCACCATTCCATACCAATTTACTGCAAAACATCTCTTCATTGAAGATTATGGATTATAATCTATCATGTAGGTCTGAAGCAGGTTGTGTGTTTGTGTGTGTGCAAAAAGGAAAAGGAAAATGACAAATCTGGATGAAAATCTTCATAAAAAGGGAATGAGCTTCCATATAAAGACTAAGAATCTGCTTGCAATTTAACTGATCAAATAAAAAAATAAAACAAAAATCCTCACCTGCATGAGCAGCAGGCAAGCCCGCACACACCCGCTCCATTTAAGTGAGCAGCAGGCATGTCTGGATGCCACTTGCACAAATGGAGCTGCACGTACCTTTGCTGGCTGCTCACACAGAACCATTTTTTCTCCCTCCCCCCCTCACCCGCAAGTCTGCAAAGCCAGAAATGTTGAGGAACTCTGATTTAGAACCTCTTAGGTACCAACATATTTTGCTTTTGCATGCATGTTTATTTAAGATAAACCCTACCAATGCAATAACTCACAAACTGGAATGGATAAGAAAGCAGCTTTCTTCTATGTCTCCTAATCATTTCAGTAATGTTTGCACCAGAACCCATGGTCAGTATTATTTACATGTTTTCCAGTATGCGACTTCAAAAATTTCAGTTATTTTTTTATTTTAGTTACTTATATACTGTCCTGCCTTTCTAGTGTATATGCCTCTTTCAAGGCTAATTGTTTCACCCGTGTAAGCTAAAATAAGAGATATAGCAAAGCTTTTCCAGAAATGTAAAGAAAAGTGAATGAAAGTTTATGGTTTGCAAATGAAAGATACAGGATGATGCAAGAATAGCTGAAGAAAGAGAAAACTTTCTCCCTACAAAGAAAGCAATGCAACACTACAGTACAAAAAATATCTATCTTAAAAACACTGATTCATGCAAGCAAGCCATTCTATCAACATGCGTTTTAGTAGAGCTTTTCTTCACTCTTTAGGATAAGATATTGATTTTACTTTTAGTTGTTGTATTTTACTTTAGGTTCTCAACATATTGCTCTTTAAACTATCTTCTTTGCTAAGCAGTCCCACGTCAGGATTATCAAATTCTCTCCAGGACTATAATTCTGTTTTTAGTAGAATCTCCTCACAAATATATGCTATCAATGTTATGGAGCCCTGAAGGTTTCAGAATGGTGAGCAGTCATATTAATGCATATTAACATAATTCAAAAGGTAGTCCATTTAACTGCATTATGAGATCAAATGTAATGCTTCACGTTTTCATTTGAAATTTTCAGGAAGTATAAATCAATCTTATAACTCTATATATAGCTTTCAAAATAAACTGCTTTCATTGTGTTATAATTTGCTTCCTTCCCTAAGAAATAAAACAAAAATCCATTCTTTTTTTTTTAACTGCAAGATTTTGGATTCTTTAAAGACAAGATGTATTTCATTCAACACTGGGTAAGTGATGAGTTTCCCTGACATATCTTTACACATGTCAGGAGAATTCTCATTTACCATGGTCAAAACAAGATTTGATATAGAGCAGTTTTTCCATTTCCATATCATTCTGCCAGCACAAGATTTTAGTGGCACCTAATATTTCATTAAGTAGACAATTTAAGGCAAGAAAAGACTACTTTCCCTTCAGAACAAAATCTTGCACAGATTGTATCCAGAGTTCCTTAGCAATTGCTGAAAGTGAAAATTAATGGTAGATGAGGTATAAATGTAGAGAAAAAGCTACATTTTGGGAAACGGAGTGGAAACATGATGCTCTCATATAATATCCATGTTAGTAATTAAATGTACATGAAAGCTACTAAAATATATGAATCAACAGCTTTTTAGCACTAAGTAGTTTTCCTACTTAGATTGGCTAACAAAATGCTTCAATAGCTATATGCTCTAGAGTTGACTGTCCTGTTTGAGGCACCTAGGCAGTTTTATTAAGTAATTAATCATAGTAGGAAGAATTGGCATGATTTCAGGATACAACAAACCATCCAAATAATTCAGAGAGAATATTGCACATGTAAGTTGAATAATACATTGAAGAACAGGGATTGCAGGAACATCCATGCCTTTGCAATGAATTCCTGTTTCTAGAGATAATTTAATAAATTGTTCTATCTAAAGGCAATATCCTAGATTCAATCTTCAAAATCTAAAGAAAAACGTAATATGCTCAGCTGCCAGAGTTGAAAGATGAATGCCCAACACTACCATTAGGTTACAAATGTTATTCATGGTAGGTTCATTCACAGAAGATTTTAGCCATATGGTCCATCTTTTTGCTTAGTATGATATACAAATTCATCACCGTGGCTTGTTCAATAAAACATGCTTAAAAAAACCTGACACTATTACACCTGAATGCAAAAAATATGTCTGTGCTAAACAAGTTATTTCTGAAAGAAAAAAAATATGTCCTGACATCAGAACTCTTGTTTAGAGGTAGCATCTGGAAGTATGTACAAAACCGAGCTTTGGTTGGGGACATTTGGTAATATTCACATCAGCTCTCCTCACTTCAAAAATCCATCTTAATCTACTTCCTCCCATCATCCACAAAATAATTAAAAGTAAAGCTCTCAAAAATATTGTGCTTTGAAACTGTGTAACATTTTTCCTCTAACCCTAGAGAACAGCTGGCATAGCAGAGAAAAGGAAAATGACAACAACAGCTAACCTGTGGACATGCATACAAAACAGTTTTCTGAAGTAAAGAACCATCTTAATTATTTTAAGTGCCTTCATGTATTAGAGTTAAGAGAAAGGAACAGAAGGGGCAGGAGTGATAGAAAATACTCAGATGGATAAATGACAAACAGATGTGAATAGCAGTTTTGCAGCATGATTTGTGTAAACAGATATTTAGTCGAGTCTATTTAATGGCTAATATCAGGAGATATTAAAAAGATGCAGGCTGGAATCAAAAGATACCCGTGCCTAAACAGACAGGCCTTCTGCTCGTAATCAGAGAATATATGTTTTCAAATCCTGCTTCTGCCTGAGCCTTGTTTTCGTCTATATCTTCAAAAAATAAGATGGGATACAATAGTGCTAATCAGGGAAAGGTGATGGAAACAGAAACTGCAGTAGCAAAAACCCTATTTAATTGGAGGGCAAGGAAAAATTGCAAATTCTTGATTTCAAGAGTGAAAAATTGTCTTTATTGTTGCCTAATATAATATATGTAACTCGTTAAAAGTTTAAAGAAATAAAATAACTTTGTACTCTTTTTGAAACACCACCACCATGACAACCCTGCATGTTTTAATTAAGCATTGATTCAGACAGAATAAACAACTGCTGTGATGCTGCACGTTGTCCAAGAGTAGGAGGGAATCTCTGAAAACATATTCTGATTTGCCAAATATAATATATTTCTATAGTATTTGGAAAATGTATATTGCCGCCTACTTGCTCACAGTGGCTCAAGGCGGCTTACAGGAAATGAAAGCATAACATAAAAGAAATAAAAATAATAAAATAAAAATAATAAAATAATAACCCTCCCCCACACACACATACCAGCAAGAACACATACTCATACCAGCCATTTAATGGGCTCCATCCCACTCTGGGTTCCCTAGATGCGCTGGCAGAACCACGTCTTCAGAGTCTTCAAAAAGAGTGTTCGAGTGGGGGTCAAAGAACCCGAAACCACAGCCACTTGGTCTTGCCAGGATTCAGTTTCAACCTGTTACTCCCCATCCAGCCCCTAACAGTCTCCAGGCACTACGAGAGGGAGGTCACGACATCGCTTAGCCCACCATGGGTTGAGATATATAGCTTAGTATCATCAGCATATTGATGATATTTCAGTCCATGGTGACCAATGATCTTACCCAACAGTTTCATGTAAATGTTGAATAGAAGTGGAAAGAGTACCAAGCCCTGCAGGACCCCGCAAAGCAGTGGGCGAGGGCTGGATCTCTTACCTCCTATTAGCACTGAATAGGAGTTGCTACAGAGGAAGGAAGTGAATCAGGATAACATAAAGACCATTACTCCCAACCCCCGAAGCTGCTCCAGAAGAATACCATGGTCAAAGGTATCAAAAGCCACTGAAATGTCTTCAAGTAGCGCAAGGATGGATGTACTGCCCCAATCCTGTTCCTGCCAGAGATCATCAAAAGCATGACCAATGCCGTTTCTGCCCCATATCCAGGTCTGAATCCTGACTTGTAGGAGTCTAGATAATCCATTTCATCCAGAAATCTCTGGAGCTGCCATGCAACCACCTTCACAACAATCTTCCCCAAAAAAGGAAGATTGAAGATAGATCGGAAATTATCCAACAGGGTGGAATCTAGTGATGGCTTCTTGAGAAGAGGGTGGACCACAGCCTCCTTAAAGTGCTGGGGCACTACCCCTCCTGTTGAAAACATTAATCATTGCCAAAATCCACCTGCATGTCACCTTCCAGGAAGCTTTCACAAGCCAGGAGGGACATGGGTCTAAAACACAGGTGCTTGCGTGCATATTTCCTAGGATCCTGTCTACTTCCTCAGGAGCAATGGGGTCAAACTGTACCCAAATAATAGGGCAAGAACCTGCCCCAGGGGCCTCCCCCGGACCAGCAACCATGCTGGCATCTATCAGGGAACAAAGTCAAGCAATTTTGTCTTCCAGAAAATCCGCAAATTTCTCAGCACGCCCCATCAGGTGGACCTCAGTCTCCTCCTTTCCGTTTTAATAGGAAGGCCAGTTCATAACAAATTTGGAATAGCTGTAGAGACCCTGTTCCTAGAGGGTGGAACTTCTATAATCCAGCCTTCCCTGACACTTTGCTTTTCTAATCTTTTGGCATTCCAATTCCATAATTCCCATCCATCATGGCTGAGAGTTCTCATCCCAGCACATCTGGACATCACATTCAGTAAGGCAGTCTTGCTTTGTTTTTAAGATGTCCAGCAAAAGTTTGCTTTGTCAAATATTAGTAGTTTAGAAGTCAACTTAGCAGAGAAGCTCCACAGCCTAGGCATCCCCCAGTTTGTGGACTTTAGTTCCACAATTCTCAACAAGACTATGACTGTTGAGTATTGTGGGACTCTTTACTGGATATACAAAAAAAGCTGGATAAAGTTTAAAATTATAGGAAATGTAAGTGATAAATCAAAAGTATGATCTGGATGATTTTTTTTATAGTCTTTGCCTAATGACCATTCATTCATCAACTGTTCCAAGTTATGGAGATGCTGAATAAATGGTACTTATGTCCAGTCCTCAAAGTTATGGCTCCCAGTAGTCTGCCCAAAATTTGGATGCCTGGCAGTCAGCATACAATGACAACCAAAGTTGTCAACTTTCCCAGCTGTCTATCTATCCACACACCCCCATATACACACAGTCTCTGCCCAGTTGGCCACCCTGTACAGCAATACTCCTCAGCTGGGGCTGAAGTATAGGCCTGGGGCTTTCAGCAATCTTAGCCAGCTTTCCTTGCACCCAAGGCCTCTATTTTACCCTCAACATTGCTGCCAAGGAGTATCATCTCAAGCTCTGCATGTAGCCAGCCACTATAGCACCACAACACAAAGTCTCGCATTACCCTGTGCTCCATAGGCCTGTCACACCCAACTGATTTTCTCCATCTTTTTCCTGCTGCTGAGGCATGCCTGACCTGGACCTATATGAAGTAACTGCTGGCTACACCAGGCCTTCTTCTGGAGGCCATCTGCACCTTTCCCCAAATAGCATGTGCTGCTTTTAGAAGGGCTTCTGAGGCTGTGACACTGTTCTCCAAATGGTACAGCTTTAAGCATTTAAAGATCCTTGAAATAATTTAAATAAATAAGAGAGGCAAAAACGCCAAAATAATTATTAAATTTATCTACTTAGATTTAATTTTGATAGTTTTGTCTTATTTCCCACTTATTTAGCAGAACTCTCAATACCTCCATATTTATAAATATAGGAATGACTGACGTTCCATGTTTTGCAACATGAAAATATTTCTTCAGTCAACAAGCAATGAGCATAAAAATGGGGACAACTTAGAAAAACAAAAATACACAAAAATAGAAGCAATAGGGTATTTCATTATTACCTGAAATAATTGAGGCAATGCTTTTACCATTGTGTAGAACCATATTCCCACTTTACATGGAAGTAGGTCCCGCCACTGTGGTTTTTCCACCAGTCTACAAAAAACACATTTAAAAAAACAGAAATTACTAGTGGTACTTTTGCAGGCAACTAGGAATAATAAAGATTCAAAGTAAATAATAGCCTATAATGGGAATATGTAAGTAGTTTCATTCAGTGTGTAACTATTAAGTCAGATGTCTCTAAGATTGTTTAGGCTTGTTTCTATCTTGCCAAATAAAATCTTCAGCTTTTTCTGATGGTTGCAATTGGGGAGGGAGGGAGGGAGGGAGGGAGAGAGACAGAGAGACAGAGAGAGAGAGATTAAGCATCACCAAACCAGTTTCAAGCGTTGACAACCAGTTATGAAACTGTACTATAAGCAAGCCAATACATAAAAATTAATGTCTTTTGCCATTCACTGAAGCATTGATGTCATAAGAAAGGAAGATGGAAGATTGGTTTCTGCTCTCTTATCCTGCATTGATTCAGTTCATGTTCCTGCTGTGTGAATTATTTAAGGCTTTTATTTCTTTCTATAATTCAACAAAAGAAAAGACGGTATCTTCTGGAGCATTCTGATTATCACTATTTCCTCCCCCATGGTTTGCTAGCTCCAAAAATGAAGAAAGAAGTATAACCAGTGGTGGGATTCAGCTGGTTCGCACCACTTCTGTAAAACCGATAGCTAATTTGTTGTTGCCCAGGCCTAGAATGGACTTCCGGAAGTGGCATCCACACAAAGAACCAGTTGTTCACATATTTGAATCCCACCACTGAGTACAACATTTTACTAATCTTTTACTTTTAAAGCCAAACTGTGTCAAACAAAACCAGACTAAAGTAATGATAGGTAAATTGTGTAAATAAAGACCATAGCAAGGATCAGGTATTATGTAATACCAATGAGCATCAGCCTTTCTTTAATTCTTCTCCTGAAATTAAAAGAAAACCGAAATTATTGGTTTCTTATTAAAGAAGTTCTATATAGACTTCTGTGTTGCCTGAAAATTCTTCCAAAATGTGCATTCATTTCCTCTATACTTTAAAAATTCATTTCTATAAATTATCATTTATAACTTCAGCACATTTTTTAAAATAAAATATAACTCTTCAAAGATTCATTTCAAGAAATACAAAAACATTTCCAAATCTTATTTTCAGTGTCTGGTATGTCAAAAACTATCTGTGTCCCTTCTATGGAAGGAGCAGTTCTTCCAGAATAATTTTCTAAGTTCCCACCTTTCACTCTTCTCTACACCAAGTTTTACTTCATCATTATTCTTTCCTCCAGACCTTTTCTTCTTCTCCTTCTTTTTTCTACTAAGCAACTCATCCTAAGCAAGAAAAGAAGAAAGAAGAGTTCCACAATTTAGGAAAACTCTGCAAATAAAAGTAAAAATAAAACAGGACAGGGGCTACTAATTATTTTAAAGAAATCATTAACAATAAGTGTTGCCATGGTAGTCGTTCTTTAAAACACTGCTTCCCAAACTTTTTTCTTCATTACCCAAAGCTGCTTTTCAGAAAGTCCTTTTTACCTAAAGTAAATAAAACTCATTTACCCAAAGTAGATAAAAAAGTAAATTGAAATGTCCCTGTTGCAAGTGGATAATGGGTTCATGTGTCATTAACCCCCTCCTCCCCCAAATCACTTTTATCCAATTTTGGGTAATTTACCCAAGTTTGGGTAGGACTTCCTTAAACACATATGAACTCCAACAGTCAGGTATGTTACATTCACATTAATCAAACTGTCCCTTTTTTACAGCTTTAACTTATTCTTCTCATTCAAAATTGTAATAATGTGGCTCTAAAAATATTTTTAAAATATAGATGGCTTAAATCCTGAAGAGTGCTGAAAATGCAAAACCAAATTCATACATAAATAAGGATGTTCTTTTGTTTTCTGATAGTCAGGAAGGAACCAGCATTTAAAACATTTCTTTACTTCTGTCATTAAGAGTGAATATAAATTTCAAAGGGGAGGGGGGAGAAAGGAGAAAAAAAGAAAAGGAAAAAAAGGAAAAACGTAAACTAAATATCAAGGAAGGGAATTTAGCTTGAATTGGTTTCTCAACTCTCCTTCCTCTGAGATCATCAGATCTTGATATTAGAACAAAACCTAAAATATTTATGTACTTCAACATGATCTTAATTTAAAAAACTTCTAGAGGGAGGAAGAAAATACTTTTTTTTTCTTTTTCTTTTAGGACTATTTTTGTCAGCATGCAATCTGAAAGGCTAATTCAGACAACGGCCTGTACTTCTGCATGTATAAAAGATAGAGCATGATCAAGATTCCTGAGCTGTGCCAATATATTTTGCCACTTGAAGCAATAAACAACAAAGACAGACTGAAGCTGACTGGACAGAGAGCAGAATTTAATTTTCAACACTGTTCTATCATCAATGTCCTCCACTATACTAGTGGAATATTTCATTTATAGCCCTCTCTGCTGTCTCTTCCAACCCTCACTGTTCCATCTCCCATTTTCCGATTGAAGCTACCTGTTTCTCTGTTTGCCTCCCAACAGATTAACTATTAGCAGTGTTAATAATGAAACATTAATGCTTAATTCAGAAATGCTGAGCAATTCTTGATGATTTTAGAATAAGCTTCTTACCAGTTGTTTTTCCAGGTAGATAGACCAAACCACAGCATAATGTCCTACTGTGAGGATAATGAACAGAAGTAATGCCAACTCTTCATTGCTCATTTTCCTCACTCGCCTGTAATAAAATACAGGCTGTCGCCAATCTGGTAGCCCATTGATCAGGATATCATCATACCTAGGGCAGTAAAAACAAACAAACAAGCTCTCATAATGCATTTAAAATTAACCTATTTCCTTCTTTTTTAATGAGACAGATATGGCTATTTTGTTTCACTCATCACCTGTTTTGTTTTTAACAGCAAACTCTTACAATTATATAGCTTGTCAACATTTAATCTGGGTTCCTAGGATAAAATTTCGAACCAGACTTCTATGGAAATGTTTACCACTGACTACTTTAAAAATGGTGACTCTACTGTTCTTACAGCTCCCCCAATTGATTCACTGGAGAAGTGTTTTTTTCTCAAAAATAAACCACATGTGTTCAGCCTCCCTGCCAATCAAGGGTCATGTTCTGAGAATAAAGAATTACAAAAGGATGATTGTAAGTGGAAAGGTAAAGACCACCAAAATCATTTATTGGCTATAATTCCTTATTTATAGCCATATGTAGAAGCAGCCTTAATTGTCCAAAATATTTAGTTTTATAAAACTTTGATGTGGAAACTAACTTAGGAATGACTAGTAATTTAATTGTGAACATTTACAAAAATAACAAACTGTCATTTTAAAAATGTAAAAAGAATAACTTTAGCCTAGTAAGAATTTTCATTTTAAAGGTTGAATTTGCATTATTTCACATTAAAAAATAATTTGGATAATTTCTTTTTTTATATATGTTTTATTAAATTTTTAAAAATTACAATCTTTAGAGACAACATGTTGTCTCAGTTTACATATTTAATATTAACTTCTTCAATAAAAATCTATTCAGTACTGCACAATCCAGTATTTTTTCCCTGATCCTCCTTTCTTCCCCATATTTTTTTCATTTTCCCCTCATTAGACAATTACAATTTCTGGTACTATTGATGTATACAAAATTAGATATAGACATCTTCATCATATTTTACTAACATTATCCAAATAATAATAATATCAATTCATAATATCCTGTTTTTCATGCTCTTATTAAAGTTTGATTTCCCATCAATATTTAAAGTATCTTTGTCATTTATGATTTTCTCAATATTATTTACATTTATACAGCCCCAAAAAATTATTCATACCAATCCTCCTCTTATTTTCAAATTTCCCATATCAAAAGAACAATTTTTTTTAATTTTAATTCTAAATCATATCTTCCATTATAAAAATCTAGTTATATCTAAGAGCCATCCATTCTTTTAATCATATTCAAACAGGTATATTAAACAGAAAGAGCCCCTCCTGATAGATCAAATTCTCTGTTTTTTAAATCTAACTCTCGCTTTCTTTTTTTGCCAAGTAGTTTTCCAGGCCAAGGCAATTAAATCGCCCAAAAATTTTCTTTCTATTTTTGTGAAAGCTGCTTGACGTGAGGAAGACAATTTAGGTAGAGTATTTTTTGGGGGGGAACTCCATCCTTCCATATTCCCTAAGTATTTCCCCTGCCCGCTTTATGTTTCATTTTCTAAAATCTTCTTCCTTGTCATCAGGTGTATTTTGGAGAAAGGAGTAAGGGGGTCTTTTGTATTTTCATTGTTATGTTGGTATTATTTTATTTGTATATGGCAGTCCATATTTCCCTTCTCCTATCTCCTCCATCTTTAGGTCCATTTCTTCTGCTTCATAAAAAAATAATTTGGATAATTTCTTATATTTACTCTTGTTAGTGTTTTAAAATGAATGATTTAAACATCTGCCAGACAATATTAATTTCTTACGTGCATAAAAATAACTTTCTCTGAAAAAAACAGACAAGTCTATTATTGAAAAGAGTTCAAATGGAGACATATTGTATGCTCAAATTAATCCTAAATAGAACACAGCTCATTGAATATTCTAATCACACTATTTCTAGTATTAAATCTGCACTAAAGGACTAATTTGGTGCAACACATTGACCAAAATATTTTAATTAAAAATATTCTGAGTTAGTCGCAGGCCTAATTACAGGAATAGCAATAGGGCCTATATTGTCATGCAGGTCAGTAGGACTCAGTAGTAGGTTTTTCTCAAGTAAATTGACCGATCCAGGAATAATAGTGCAGCTGCTAAACTGCCAGTCTTGACATGTAAATCAATTTAAATGCAACAACTGCAGTAGCTACTTTGACAGTTATTAAATTGATACCTTGGAGATATCTTAACAGAGAAAGTCAAACTTTTAAATTATATTTTTATTTAAAAAATCAAATCAAATTTTGATTGAATACCCAGGTCATACTGTTCCTCAAAGCAAAATGCATTTTATTTCTACAGTTAAATAATTAACAGAACAGATATTATAAAACTGCCTTATGTTAGTTGCTATCTATACAATTAAGAAAAACAAAATAAAATATAGCTTTATAAATTCACTTGAAGTCTTTAGCCAATACCATTACTAAAAGACTTAAACTCAATAATAAACAAATCAGCAATTTCCATAGCATTCAATGGATTTGCTTTCAAGTAAACCTGTATAAGTTTTCCCCAAAAAACCTTTTCTTCCAAAAATAAAAAGAATCTCAATACTTTTGGGGACTGAAAATATCTTAAAATGTTAAATGTTTTTTTTTTAAAAGTTAAATGTTTTTAGATTATATCAAGTCTAAAATTGAAACATATTTAACAAAAAAATTACAATTTGCATATGAATTAGAAATTTCTGATTAAAATTATGAAATTAAACCAAAATAAAAGTTCATTCTTATACATCTGACAAATGTAGCCCACTAATAATCAAGAAACCAGTAAGATTGTTTTTCAAAAATTGCACAATTCACAACTTGTGTATTTTTAGGTTTTGTATACCATTCTTCAAAGTTTTTCAAAAACAGATTTCAACAAATTAAAATTACAAATTAAAATCACAATTTATAATAGTAAAAACAAAAGTCATGGTAGTTATCTCTCTTAAAGCACGTTTAATGTATTTTCCGATTTGATGCAAGAAAATCTCACATGCTAAAATACATTAAACACTAAGTATTTACCAGGCTCTGTCTGCTATTTTGAACAAAAGTCTCCAAGGATTTAGTTCCAGAATCAATGCTCTATTGATTTTACTATCAGTGAACATTATGGCTCACATGACAGGCCATTTTAAGGGAAGATAGCTTCTATTATATGCCACTTTTTAGAATATATACTATCAAAAGATAAATCACTGAGTTCTATGGCAATTAAGGACTATATTTAAAAATTAAGCTGTCTGCTTAATTTTTAGGAGTACATATAAACAATGATCCTTAGTCAGAATGCTTTGATAGTTTTAATCTTGTTTTTCACATTTAGAAAATTAGTTAATTAGGAAGTATACAGACAATTCATTACAGCTCTTGTTTGCAGAAATCAATCTATCACATAGAATGAATCTTCAAAGGCATGCAAGAGAATGAACACATAAGCAGATTGTAAAGAGTTTTTCTGTTCTCTCCATTTGCCCATTCTCCTAATTTCCTCATTTCAAATTATGAATAACATAAGAGAAAATAATTCATTTCATAACTAATATAAATTGGAATAAGTCTCCCAGTTCACCCTAAAATATTTCTTCAAACTAGAGATTTATTTTGCAAAAGATGCAGTTACTAAACAAAAAATTTGGCTCCTCATATTTAGGTGGCTCAAGGCTACTATAGTGCAATTGGCTATCACACAGGAACACTTAACCCTGAGCTATAGTCCCTACTTTTTAATTAAAATTGTGACAAGATTAGAATTGAAAACCTATCACGAAATTTAACTGAATCTTCAACATCATTTCATTTCCACAACTATGTATACAGAACAGGATGTAAATATATAACATTTACAGGGTGGGGAAAGGATCCTTTTTTTTTTGTATTGTTCCTTTTATATTTTTTTCATGCATTTGTTTTGCAAACACACACACACACACACACACAGATAATGTAAATGAGTTTCAGAACACTATATTTTCCATATGGTAGTTGTAAAAATCTATTCATTACAAAAAAGGTGATAGGATATACAAGCCTGGTGTTGGAACAATTATTTTGGTGTTCCACCAATTATTTTGGTCACAAGAATTTTAAAAAGCTATTGATGAGTTGACAAGAACACTGTGGAAAAGTTATCAAAAAGAGGTTGTTCTAATAATTAAAGTTTCTAAATAAATAACATGTTTGGATTAAACTTTTAAAAAATTGTCTAATGAAAGGGAAGTAATTTGTTGGAAATCAACTTAATTTCATCTACGTTTTAAAGTAGGCAGCAAGTTATACCAAATGTATACTTTTACATGGCAACTAAAGTAACTATGCTAAAAGTAACTCCTACTATCAATCCACTATAATAGAGAGCATGGAAATTTTAAATATTATTTTATCTGCTGTTCACTCATCTACCATATGTAGTAAGATATTAAGCCTTTGGGCATTGTGCAACAGTTTCCAAACTACTGTTTTCCTTCCTCCAGCTTCAGAATGCAAATGGTTTGACATGTGAACAATTCAAAGGGGAATTCAAAAGTTCAGCCTTTATACCAGCTTTTCTTTCACATGCTCTGGAACCAAAGATTCAAATTTCTTGTGAATTGGGAACTAGGTTCTGGGCAAACAGATTTAAAACCAGAAACTTAAGCTTTCTTAAACATTCTGGTACATATTTCAAATATGCTGGCTTAATTTACAACATATTCAATGGTTAAGTAATATTTAAAAGGATGTTTACAGCATATAAAATAAATGGAACAGCTACATCCTGAGCAAACTATTTGTTTCATGGCAAAAAAAAGGCTGAAAATTAAAATAGCTGAAGATTTTGATCCAAATAATATTTTCAAACTTTAATATTATTAGGACCAACAAATCTCAAGGAAATTAATTAAATGAATGCATTATGCAACTGGGAAAATATACTTTTAAGAAGGAGAAAGTATTTAAAAACCATTGGTTGTCTCTTGATTAGCTGTTATTTAAGGAAGATAAATATCCTGCATATTGTAATCAACACCAGCAGTTTTTCAACTGAATCAGTGAACCAACAGCAAAAATTCCTGCAGGCAAATACCTGGGGAAAGATTTCTCATAGAAGAATGGATGTTTTGTTTGTTGCTTTTAAAAGGAAACACCTGCTGCTACTGCACATTCCTAGCTTCATGGAAGAGATCATCATAAGAGATTTGGAGTCATTTAACTTAAGTATCATAAAAATTATTTTTTGTTTAATTGTAACTCATTTTTAAAGATGGGTAGAGATTGAACTATAATGCCACACATTTCTAACATAATTTTATTAAGTGCATTAAAAAGAGCACAATGTGTAAATATTTACATGAAACTTCTAAATAACTTGATATCCATGGTCAGCAACTACAAAATGCAATTCCTTGACATTCCAACTGTATTAAAGAAAAAACACTGAAAATTTTAGAGTCTATATCTTTAGTATTAATTAGCTTAAAGAACAGTATGCATATAAAATGAGCACTGCAAAAAATAGCAAAAATGATGCACACATACGTGTACATGGTAAGAGGTTGCATTTAAACTAGCTCGTACCTTTGCAACCATTTGACATAAGACATTGACCCCCATTGTTTAACTTCCTAAACTTCCTTGATCTATGACTCTAAGCTGAAAGAGTGCAGTAGGAGGCAGGGTAAAAACCATACACAAAATCACCAAAACTCCTCTGAACACTGTTCCTTGGCTCTTTCAACACAGAGGATTATCTGAAAGTAGATAATCTCTACTATGAGACCTGGAGTCATGCCAAGGCGTCTACAAAGCCAAGAACCCCTAGAGAACATTCAGCACCCCTGCTCAGAATATTGAAAACCTAGAGGTATTTCAAATAGAACTCCTATGCTGGTAGTAAGCCTTTTCTTCCTTCCCCCCAAATATCTGGGTCACCAATAGCTAAATTGAGCACCCTAACAAACTGTGCAAGTCCCAATTCTTATTCCACAAGAATTGAGAAAAGCTAAACCAAGCATAAGTGATTGCCTGATTATGTTCTTTTCTCATGAAGAGTAAAAATATTTACTATGGTTTGCCCATTAAAGAAATTACTGAATAATATAAAACAACTGAAAGCTAATAAGTTTGCTCATTGTTCTTAAATCTATATATTTTGATAAAATAGGTGGGGGGGGAGAGGAAACCCTAAAGATGGCATGGAGATTTGTTCTAAGGATCAAATTAACAATCAGATATGTAACAGCTAAACAATGTGTTAGTAATTGAAAAATACAAATACATTTTGTGAGTGATTATAAAATCTTCTATTCCCTAAGAGGAAACACATTCATACTTACTGAGGATTCAGCAACAGTTAGAAATGTATGTAACAATCATAAACAAACCATAATCCTTGCAAGAAGCGCTGAAATCCTAGCTCATGTTAGTGGCTACAGGAGTTGAAAAGACTGCTTTGAAATATATTCAAGATAAACTCACCTATGCCTTCTCTCTTCATCCTTTAAAACCTCATATATGGCCACCAACTAGAATAAAAGGTACTTTTATGTTCAAAAACTCTGCACTGAAAAACCAGAGAGTTTTGCTATAAAATTACAAAAATGTTGGACTATCTTTCTTAAAGAGCAAACAAAGAACAATACAAATCATTTCTTGAAAACATTTAAAACTCTCAAACATTTCTAGCAATATTCCATCTTTGGCAGTTCTAAATATTTTTCTCCACAATATAAGGTAATATCATTTTAATGTTATTTAGCCTGAAATAAAAATATTAAACATTTTAAAATATTTTATTGGTTCACTAATATTCATAAAAATCTACCAACAAATTCCACGTAGTGAGGAAAAAATATTTCAACATAATTAGAGGTCAATTTTAACGTACAAGTAAACCAAAACTTGTACAAATAATTATTTTCCATTTGCTAAAGTATAGCTTGTGACTCTATCCTAACAACAACAACAAAAAGATCCCTTAATGTCTAACTCCCAAATTTAAGAATTGCCATCTAAGAAGGTTCCTATTTTATACAATGTACTTTTCATCTTTTTGTTTTGTTTTATCTGAACCCTGTTTTAAACATTTAGGAAAAAAAATAAAGCTTAAATGCTTCCAAAATCCTGAATTCATTTCTAAATATAATATAGTCATAATGAGGTACGTTTTTTGTATTTTTAATGATCACATAAGATTTGATAGTAATTATCACTTACTTGTCTAAACTGGGTTTCAGCATTTTCATCTTTATTCTTGTCTGGATGTAATATCAGTGAAAGCTTGCGATAAGCTTTCCTAATATCTGCCGATGGAGCATCCTACAAAACACAAAGCAAACTTTGTCAGAAATGAATTTCCAGAACCTTGTTAAGATCGGAGAAGGCAGCCAACCAAGCGCAGGGACCTGAGGCAATGTAATTTGAGCAATCATTCTTTACAGCCAGGATATGCAGCCAGTTAGGCCCTCAAGACTGAACAATCGGTCAATCCAATTTTGTTCTCCTTTTAGTACCATGTGCTCATTACAAGAAGATAGTATTTGCCAGGATACTTTCAAACACTTATTTCCTTAAAATGAGCAATTAAATCTTCAATGGCAATTAAGAGATCAAGTGGATAAATTAAAATTAATATGCCTTCCCATCTTCAAAAATATCATCTTTTACTCAGGATTTTTCTTATTTCTATAAGTTGCGTTACTGGTTAAAGCTGTAGTTTTATTACTAAATTTATATCTCTCTTTAATTTCTTGCAGAACTTTCAAACAAACACTCATGCTGCATGCGAGGTTTTGTAAGGTATACCAGCTTCATTTTTCAAAAGAAACAGAAATACTAACAAAAGCAATGCCCCAAATTGTGGTTCAAGTTTATTTTATTCTTTAATCTTGAAACAGCCTACTAACTACATTTTGGGGGAAATCTCAGAACTTCCTTTTCTAAAAATGCACAGAATGAAATATATAAATCTAACTCCTAGTGCTTTTTTTAAGAGACACTGTGCCTGCTGCCTTCCACAACTGATCAAAATATCATTTGATGTACTATTGGCGGAAATGATTATTTAATAGTCATTGTGTCAAAGATATTCAAAGGTTTAGTATTCTGAGTAGTATGCAGTATCAATTTATTTCAATATTTCTCAATTGGTGAGTCCCTAATGAATAGGTGGTATTTTGGGATCTCAAGCACAAAAGATGTCTGTGGAGATTCTCAGTCATCCCGGTCATGGTTGTCTCTAAGGTGCTTTTTCAAAATGCAACTGGGCTATGTTTTTTCCTTGAAAATGTTATACGATTTATCTGCCTGCAGGTTTCATTCATACAGTCCTATTCTGAAGTGTTTTTCATGTAGTAAATGTGTAATGTTTGAAGCATCTTTGACTAATTAATTAATGGAGAGAAAGAGAACAAAACTTGTGGATAAAGAAAAAATATTCAATATTCAAACAGAATTTTGCAGAATTTCCAGCTCCCATAGCTAAGTAATAAAAAATTACTGAAAATCTAGATTCCTAAGTACATTTATGAAGGCCCCTGAACATAGATTTGTTCTCACTAGAAACCAAATTCAATGCAAATCAATGGAATATTCTACCAATATTTATTTTAAGGAGGTTTATATGTTTCTAGAAACTAGTAAAAATGATGGGACTAAAATACATTTACATTTATCTTTATGACAACTGCCTATAATATAATTCCAATTTATGCTATTTGTATAAGACTTTGGCTTCTCTTATTCAAATATTCAAGCAGTAACACTTGAATCAAAAATTACATATTGGCAAAAAAGGAGGAAAAGAAACAAAGTTAGTTCATTTTAATATCCAATCATGTCAGTATGAAGTGAAAAATGATCTTATTTATAGAAAGCCAATTTGTAATATATGTAAAATAAGTAATTTAAAGACTAAGAATTTACTCCTCCACATATTGCTTTGGCAAGATGTCTCACTAACACAATTTCATTGGAGTTGGCTATGAGAAGGTGAGTTAGCCAAGGCAATATTGACCATGACTTTGCAGTCAATTAAACTATCACAAATTGCATTCAGCATCTGTCACTTAATTGTGATTAAATCCTAAGGGGAATGGGAAAGTCCTTTAAGATGGGAAGGCGGGAGGGGAGTGAGGGTAAAATAGGGAAGGTGCAATGTTTAGTACTCAGTAATGTTTCGACCAACATTAAAGCTTGTGCAGACCAAATTCTGTAAAATTCCAATGTTGTAATATTTAATTGCTTTTTTATTGAACAGAGATTCATGTATCATACTACTGCTAAACTTACATAATCCATTTCCATATCACAGTCAGCACTGTACAGGTTTTTATCATTTAAGATTTTCTGCATATCCAAAAACCTACAGTAAATCTAATTTGGGTTAATAGCCTTTGACAAATAAAAATAAATCAAAACATTTTTTACAAGGGAATTTTCACCCAAACATACTAGTCAGAACTGCAGCTTTTTTTGCTACAGGAAAACTATTCTTAATCTAAATCTTGGATTCCAGTAGACAATTCCTCATCCTCTAATTTTTTTAATGATTTCAACTTTTACAATCCCTTTCTTAAAATTTCAGCAACTTTCCTATCGTGCTACTTTCTAATAATATGGTACAGTTTCCATCCATCCTTCTAACTTCTGTGATTTAGGATTTTTGTCATTCAGAATCCAAAATAATATTTTATTTATTTTATTTCATTTGAATTTATAAGTCATCCAATTCAAATAGACTAATTTTATCCTAGCAATTACATCGGGTGGCAATAACTTCATATTTCAAAACTTAAAAAAGTTACTGAACTTGATATTTCTCCTAGTCGACTATGTATTGTAGAATAATAATCACAAAAGACTAGCCTCGATTAAAAGTAATTCTATGCTTTTCTACAAAATTTAGACAGAAATTAAATAACATCATGCAACATCATGCTTTATCATTGCTGAATAGAACAACTGCAAACAGGATGACTATTCTTTCTAAATTTCTGTTTTGCTTAAAACACTCCCTATTCCACTGTCTATTAATTTCTCTATATAGTAAAAATTCTTTTATGCATATAAAAGTTTAAAAATCACAAAAATTAGACAAACTAAAAATAAAAGCAAAACCATGGCAGAGGTATTATTTTGATATTTTTCAGTTAATTGGAATGGGGATAGAGCCGATCAAGTAATCTGCTGCCAAGGAGGGGGTGGTTGGGTCTGGTTATTATGCTGTGGATTGTGAAGTTGTAAGCTGCCTGGAATCACCTGCATGTGGATTAGATGACCATATTAATTTGTTTAATGAATATATAAATTCACATTAGGAATTTAATTATTGTTCATGCTAAGTTAGCACTTGGTTCCATTTGTTTACTATTTCCTATTATTAATAAATTAATGCCTACGTTATAAATCAAATCAGACCACTTCTTAGTCCATTACAAACTTGATTCCTCTACATTTAATAAGTATACTGGATGTAGTACCAAACCTAGCACTTAGCCCATAGTCTCTCATTTTGTACCTTATTTCTGTCTAAAGAGGAACTGTGAATGGGAATTTTAAGTATATCAGTTTAACTTAATGCAAATAGAGTTTGCATCTTGAGCGCATTTTAAGTATACTACTTATATTTTCAACTGGTAGATTATAAGCAAGAGCAATGTGACTTGCAAAACTGCTTTTAAATTAGAGATCCAGATTTGCACAAAATAGTGGGATCATGCTCACAGTAAAATTGAGCTTTGCTAGCATTTATGACATACTGCCTCAAACATGCTAAAGTTGACCAATATAGTCTTTACTATTACTATGGAACAGGAGTAGATCTAAGAGACTCTTAAATTTAACTTTCTCTATTTTCCTAAACATCATTGTGTAAAGCCCTGACTGATCAAAGCTATGTTGGACAGAAGATAAATATATAAATAACTAATGATGAACTTAGTATAAGTAACATTGAAACTTGGTCGTAAAATGAATAAATGAAAAATGTTAATTAAAAAAATAAAATTTAAAAAAATATCTAAATGATTTCAAATAGAAAATTCTTTATGTAAAACTGAGGTTCTATCCTAATAAAAGATAGAAAAATGAGCATTTTTAAATGAGGAATAGACTTTTTTAATGTAGTGTCAACACTGGATTTTGGAAAGAAATAGATGTAGAAGGAAAGAAAGAAAGGAAAGAAACTAGAGTAGAGTTGAATTGTTGTAGGAAGAGAAAGTATGAGTCCTTTATAAAAAAGTATTAGAAGTTAATTTCTTTTCAGAATTAATGGAAAGTGGACACCAGGAAATATGTTGTTGAAGCAGTTTAGAACAGGACTAAAATAATTATGTTATAATATGCCACAGAAGAGTATGAAATTTTATGCTAATAGGAATTATGAAAAAGATGTTTGATGGAATGATAAAAGAGGCCATCAGCGAGAAAGATGTACATAAAACGATTGCTTCAAAAAATGACAGAAAAATATTGTATACATATAGAGATAAAAAGACAGTTGCAAAGAATATAGTCAAAGACACCAATGAATAGCTAAGAACAAAGGAGGCAAAGAAAATGTAAAGCAATCTTGACTGAAAGAAAAACAGTTTTGGAAATGAAGAAGGCTAAACTAGAGTTCCCACCACATGGACATAAAATTAAAAGGGGGAAACTAAAGAGACAGAATGTTAGAAGGAATATTTTAGAAATTAATATAGGGACGATGGTGATTATAGATTGAAATTCCTAGAAAAATGGTAGCAGGGGAGGGGAATGAGTTGAACCGGTGGCAGAACCACACAAGCCTGAGCGAGAGATGGCTGGAGCTGCAGGGCTGTCAGGACTCAGCGGAAGCGCCAGGATCAGCGCTTCTTCAGGGCTGTCAGGGCTCAGTGGAAGCACCAGGATCAGCGCCAGATTCCAGCTGGAGCTCGGCGCTGATCCTGGCGCTTCTGCTGAGCCCAGAAGAAGCACCAATCAACTGGAAAGCAGCACTGATCCTGGCACTTCTGCTGTGCCCAGAAGAAGTGCCGATCAGCTGGAATGTTGCAGCATCTCCAGGGTCTTGTGATTTACATTCAGACACTTGGCAACTGATTCATATTTATGACAGTCACAGTGTCCCAGGGTCATGTGAAGTGACCAAAACCTGCTGCAACCACCCAGCAGATGGGGGGAATAAAACCAAAACCCCCCACCCCACCCTTGCTGCCAATCTTCAACAGAAATGCTCACAACAATGAAAACCTCAGACAGGAGGAAGAGCGCCGCCAGGTGGGCAGGCAGGTGTCTTGCTCGGCTGTGGCTTGGGGGGCACTTTTTTCAGTGCCATTGTAACTTCAAACAGTCACTAAGTGAACTGTTGTAAGTCGAGGACTACCTGTACTTCATCACTTTTTTCCTTTTGGGGGGGGTCATCAAGTTTTTGACACCTTGCTAGGCGACTGGTGGTATTCGGATGTTGCCATATCCTAAAAGTGGTACAATGGCTGAAAAGGTTGAAAAGCCCTGATCTAGTCCAACCCCCTGCTCAGGCAGGAAACCCTATACCATTTCAGACAAATGGCTGTCCAGTCGCTTCTTAAAAACTTCCAGTGTTGGAGCATTCACAGCTTCTGGAGGCAGGTTGTTCCACTGATTAATTGTTCTAATGTCAGGAAGTTTCTCCTTAGTTCTAGGTTGCTTCTCTCTGATTAGTTTCTATCCGTTGCTTCTTGTCCTGCCTTTAGGTGCTTTGGAGAATAGCTTGATTCCCTCTTCTTTGTGGCAGCCCCTGAGATATTGGAACACTGATATCATATCACCCCTCGTCCTTCTCTTCATTAAACTAGATATACCCAATTCCAGCAACCGTTCCTTACATGTTTTAGCCTCCAGTCTCCTAATCACTTTTATTGCTCTTCTCTGTACTCTTTCTAGAGTCTCAACATCTTTCTTACATCGTGGTGACCAAAACTGGATGCAGTATTCCAAGTGTGGCCTTACCAAGGCATTGTAAAGTGGTATTAACACTTCACGTGATTTTGATTCTATTCCTCTGTTAATACAGCCTAGCACTGTGTTGGCTTTTTTGGCAGCTGCAGCACACTGCTGTTTTATGCAAATATAGAATTGAAGACTGATTTATGATGGAATAAAACAAGCAAGGGAATAAATGCAAAGTTTAGAGAATAATTCAATACTGAGCAGAGATTAAGAGAAAAATGTATATGTTCCCTTCACTGTCCAATTTAGATACAGATAAATATATAAATAATATTTAGGTGGCATCAGAGATATCACCTCTGGAGATATGAAGGTATGTGTATTTTTATGTGCAACTGATGCTAAGTTCTTAGCTGAGAGCATGCATAATTTGCAGCATCTTTGTAACAAGGATTATAGATCTGAAAATTAATGTTATCAAAGACCAAAATAGTAATGTGTGATGGAAAAAAGAGAACAAATGATTTCAAAATTACTTCATGTTCTTTATAAAATTTTGTCTAAAGATGGGATAATTTAAGATATGAAAACGTTGGTAAAATGGAGTGATCCGTTGCAAAGAATAAATATTTACTGGAAGAACAAAATTTCTAAGCATATGAAATTTACATGAGTATTCTTTTGTTCATTTTGCTTTAAAGATGAGAAATATGTTAGGAGAAATATAAAAAGCTGAGCACTATTGGAATGAAGTAATTAAGAAACATTTTTAGCAAAACAGAAAGATAGGGTGAAAAAATGGATGTTGAATTGATATGAAAATAAAAGTGTGATATTTTGAAATTCAGGTAGTGTGGTCATATAAAGAAAAAACAAAATGCAAAAGAAGTATATGAAAGAATTAGTTGAGAAGAAGGGGTACTTTATTTATTAAATTTATATGCCACCCATCTCTCTGTTGAAGCAACTCTGGACGAAATACTGAAAGAGCTATGGTTGGACGGAGTTAATAGATCCTCAAAAAGAGAAAAGACAGAAATTTAAAGAGAAACGGGGAACATGAAGGAGTGTATTGATGTGATGGAATTAAGAACAATATGTTTGATTACAAATGTATGAAGAGAGATTGTTAATGTAAATCTTAACTACATTTCGTTTTATCTCAAAGGTGCTTTTTCAACTGGACTGTTTTTTCTTGAAGAAGAAAATGTTTTGCTTCTCATCTTCACTGAGGAAGAAACATTTTCTTCTTCAAGAAAAACTAGTCCAGTTGCCTTTGGAAAAAAATACCTTTGAGACAACTATAATCTGGATGACTGAGAATCTCCAGAGACATTTGTATTTCCTTTTCTTATCTCATGCCTTTAATTTCTTGGCTTACGTTTCTACACTTTGTATAATGTTGCTTATACCAAAATAGAACAATACAGTAAGCATAAATATGAATGCTTGAATGTTGTCCTTACAGGCAATCCACCATGACTTATAATCATTCATTCACAATCATTTGAAGTTACCAATAAAGGAGAATATTCGTAGCAGGGTTGAAATGCAGATGTTTCATTATCTAAAGTAGCACTGATGATGTTGCCTAGTTTGGGTAATGAAACATCTGCAAGAAAACAACCAAGCTTAGAGAGCACCAGGGGTCCCTCATTTGAGATTACAGTGGCACTGAATGGTGGTTACAATAGACTTTGTATTCTAGCCCCAACCGGCATTTCTCATGCTCACTTTATAACCACATCATTTAGCAATGGAATTTTCAGGACCAATTCCATTCTAAATTGAGGATTACCTGCATATGTGTTTACATATTATAAGTAATTGCAAAATTCAAACTGTGTGTGTGTGTGTGTGTGTTTCTTTTTCTATCCTCCCTTCCTTATTTTTTATCATTTTCTTCATTCATCCTCAAAAGAGAGGACTTACAACAAGTACCAAAATTGATTATTCTAAAAATACACAATAACTGGGAATGTCCGGCATTTTGGTGGCATGCATTGAAACAAATTGCATTCAATTGATTCCAATTAAAAATTACTCATTACCATTCCTCCCAACACAAAAGTATGATTGGAAAGACACCTAGGAATTTTCTAAATAAGTAACAACAAATTAGAAATTTCCATACATAATTCATAGCTTTTTATACAAAGTTCATTGCTTCATAAATCTCTGGGTCTAATAATTACATGAAACACAATTTCTATTTTAAAAAGGATCCAGGAAACCAAGCAGAGCATCCTGGAATACTCTAAATATATTGTTCTGCATTAGTCAGAAACATCAGTAGGAATTTTGCAGACAAGCAAAATAGTTAACTTATATTCAGTCAAGCCTGATTCTCTTTTCTTCTTTTTTAGTTGCTCCCAATCCATCTATATGGATTGTCTAAGGATTTGGGCAGAGCTCAAGCCAGAAAATATAGCAGCACCACATGTATTTAGTATGCCTGCAGCCATACAGAGTTTATTACAGAAGTAAAATTCCAATCAAGATTTCCTTATCCACAGCTCAGTCTCTTAGCATTCAATGCCTTTCCCCACTTGTATCTTACCACAGCACAAATATACCGCAGCAATTTCTCTCATTATGGCATTACCTTCCACTAATGTCTCAAGCTGTTTAAAGTTGTCCTTAGTTAACATAAAATAGTCTTCCCCTTTAAACAGACTACAAGTCATATCAGCTGATGGTTGCAAATAATATATTTTATGCTCATATAATATGTACCACAATCAGATTCCTAGGTTGTAGAATCAGACTGGCATCTTTTTGTACTTTAAGCTGATGCAAGCATGGCTCTTCCACTCCATTGTCTTCTACGGACATTTTGCTTTTTGTGTAACTGGAGATTCCTTTCTTTCAAGCTGGATCCCCCTCTATCCATTAGATTTTTGATCTGAACAATAGTGGTGGAAGGCATTGCATGATAAACTGGAAAACAGAAGAATGGTTGTCTCTCTGATGCTTCATAATACAACTCTCCCTCTGCCTGTCAGGTGTTGTTCAGACAGCTCTTGAATACAATTTAAGTGCTATTTAAAATGGAACATTTGAATTTACTAATAATTCGACTCTTTTTGAGTGTTCCTTCACAAAATATCTGCATGAAACCTGAGCAAAATTTGGGAGAAGGCTAAACATGCTTGTCTAAGCATCTGTTAAAACTTGCTTCTTCTAGCCCCAATCTCAAGTATAGTAATTGGTGAAGTCTGCCAGCTGGTGAAGTTTGATGGAAGAAAAACCAATAGATGTGTCAAATGGACATCAGTGTATCTGTTGTGTATAGTGGCCTGTACAGGAACCCATAAACAAGAACAGTTCTATTTTAAGATATCATGTCTGAAACAGAGTAGAGATCACCAGTAAAGGTAGTAGATTTTATGCAAATATTGCTTTCTGTTGGCTTAAGAACTGGTGGAACGCACTAACTCAGGCATGAAGAGCATAAAAACACTAAATTTGCAGATGTTCCTTTTGTGGGTTTTATTTTGCTTAAAAATTAGAGGGAGGGAATATAAATATGAACATAAAGGTCATGCTCACAAAGGATTTCATCTGCATTCTGGAGGAGATAAGCTGACACTGCACCCCATGCAGGTGACAGTTTATTCCACTTCATTAGATACCTAAATGTCTCATCAGGATTCATAAAACAGCACTGTTTCTTTTCCTGCAAAATCCCTCAATGCACAGAATTAAGACATTAGAAACATCCAAATGTTAAGAAGTTATCAAAATCTTTTTGAGCTATTTGTGCAAATGTACATAATATCTTAGCAGTCAGTTGACTCAACTCTGTAAAAATTAACAAGTCATATTTATGCCTAAATTAGCACCAGTACAGCCAAATAGCATGGCAATATTTTATTACATCAATTTTTTAGATACAGTCCTGCTCAGACATAGTGGTGTTTAGGGCATTTGCTTTCATTTTTGTGGCAAGAAATTTTTTTTCAGCAAATTAATGGTAAGACTTTTATCAGTTGATCTGATGCTGCTCCATCATTTCCATGCTGTTGAAACTTAATGCATTCTTTAAAATCACCATTTCCAATTTATACATCACCTCTTTTGAAATTTTCTTTGTAGAAAAGCAGTCTTTATATTATATTTCTGTATCTTTGGAACCAATTTTCAATATATTGCATAAACATATTTTTAAAAGTTAGTATAGCCCCCTTTTTTCTTTACACCTTAGCATGGAATATTTCATAGCCATAAATCTATCCACTTAACAAATAATTCTGTGATCTTTTCCCATAATATGTGACACATTTGAAGAAAACAGCCTAATAGCTGAAGTCTAATATTGTGGCAACTATGCAACATTTCCAGAAAAAGCACTGATACATAATTGCCTATCTAAGAGGCATGTGGAAAGTACTGAGAAGAACATTAATTTTAGGAGTGAATAGACTGCAGTGCAAATGTATGAAATTCTTATTCTAAGTGGCCCCTTATGTTAGTTTAAATTAAATTGTTTTATTTAATTCCTCATATACATATACTATAATCTAGAAATGGGAGTTTTTTTCAGGTACTGTATATTGATACGCTTTCCACACAGAAGAGAGATTTTGTTTGTTTGTTTCTTTGTTTCCAGCAGTCCTGTCATCTGGGTATTAATTCAGTCCCTGCCTTAATGGAAAACATAAGAGCAAACAATCTATAGCTAAATCTAGGTTGTAGAAAAATAGAAATGGTTGACAGACTATGAAATCTGGCAGAATATTACATCAATTTCATTACAGCAAAGGATTTTTCACCAGGATTCCATCATTTAGGTAATTCTAAGTGTGAATCTGAAACTAGAAAACCAGACTCCTCTTCAGTCTTCCAACAGGCCACTCAAAAAGTAACTAGTATAAATGGAACCTGATAATCATTTATACATTTATTGCTTAAATAAATGTATTTTATAAGGTGACAGAAATAAACTCTCATCATCAAGTTGTCTTCTAAGATTCCCTTTCCTGTAAATTCACCAAAGTCTAAACTTCCCTGTTTTGCAAATCTGTCTGTCAAGATGACTTTTAATATTCATTCAAAGACTGAAGACATATGGATACTTTCAGTAGTTTAAAATTGCCAATGCAACAAGGGATGTACTAAAACAAGAAAAAAAAATACTTGCTGCAGAAATTATGTTAGCTTCAGGATCCATCCAGGAATTTATTTTTAAATTTATTTAATTGCTCTGCAACAAAATTCCTGCTGCTGAAAAAGCTATAAGGAAGTTGATGGTGTAGCAAAAGATGCACAATATTGTAACACACAAACTAATACGATCACAAATGCAAGAAGGTTTTCTTGAAAACTATTAGCAAAACCAGAGATCACAAATATGGTGTTGTACCTTCAACTATTAATGGAAGACACACATGAAATGTTCTACTGAAAAAAAATCATACCTCTCTGATGTCTTTCACATCACTGAGATCAGTTGTTAACCTACCCAGTACTTCCAAATAATTTATTATTAGAGCCTTTTGCCTTGGATTGCTGGCTGTACCCTAAGGCAACATCAATCATTTTCTCCATTAAGGCCAATCTTGCATCATTAAATATGATGGTTATTTACCGTTTTGCTTTTTTATCAGGATAATTAAATGGTTTAAATTTTTTCAACATTTCTGCAGCAGCCACAGTGAATTTCTAGGGAACCTCCAGCTTTAGCACAGCACACATAAATCTGACTTTTTTCACTGCTTTTCGTCACCAAAAGATCTACAAAACTTATCCTTTAAAAATCTGATAATATATTTTATTTTTAGTTTCAGTAACAGTTTGTGCCTATTCATGTTTTGACTTCATTATTAGAAGAATCTTTTTCCCATATATATTTTTGTGTAGTATGGTTTAGTACAGATCATCTTCAAGCAGAAGATAAAGCTATTAGAGCAATGCTTACTGAGCAAACGGCATTTCAATGCCAGTCCTCAAGAAAGAAAAAAGGATGACAAAAACAATAGGACAAAGAAAACAGAATGGTACAGGAAAAAGAAATTGAATTTAATTCAAAGTTGTAAAATGTGAATCCATTTCTGATGAAACCAAAATTAAAACAATTCAATTTATTAATTAAAAATACATTTTAAAAATATGTTCCTTTTTTCCAATCAAAATTCTTTTGATTTTATAACTTCAATTTAAATTATGGAAGCCTTTAAAACAGTTCATTTGAACATTTAATAATCTCTATACTATTAATTTTATATGCATTTTTCTTTCTATCTAACTCTTTCAAATGTTTTTCTCTTGAGTATTTATACTGGAAAACAAGTAATAGTTCTAAAGACATTTTTATTGGATATTGCAGAAGTATTTTCTACAGACAAAGAAGGAAAAAATAACTTTGAATGAACTTGTAAAATTCAATTTAAGGCTGAAAAGCAGCCTTTCCCTTTAGAAAGTGCTGAAGCTCCATCTAGAGGTTCCTTTTCATTAATTTCACTTGCAAGATCATCTACAATTAGGGATAATATTTAAAGTGTTAGAAACTTCCTTTTACCTCCACATTTTGTAATCCATAAAAGAATCTTGCCTGAACTCTTCCTACCAACATTAGCTCCTTCACTGCCATCAAGTGGTAAAAAGTCAAAACTGATTCTTTAAAAATTAATTCCCTTATATATAGTATAAAACACAACTAGAGATACCAAAATGTAACAATGCCTTAGAAGTAAAGTTGAATGACTCAGTAGTTCAAAAAGTTCTCTTAGCTGTCTTTAAGATGCATATTGAAAACACTAACCTCAAATCACTAACCTCAAATACTAATTTTAGCTTTTTTTAATCATAATGCAACTGATAAGAGTAATTCTTTTCTTTGCATCTATATGTTAAACACAATATGTATTCCAATGTTTTTATCTTGCAATGAAGCTAGACTGATATTTAATAGCCAATAAAGATATGACATTCAGTATAAATTAATAAAAACTCATTACATTGGAACTTATGATGTAGCAAATAATTCTAACTTCACATGCAATGCTGGTTTTTTTCTCTGATTTTTAAATTTATCCATTTTCAAAGGAATGCACTCACAAATGTTATATGCAAACAAGAGGTCTCAACAAGACAAGGCAGCTTTAGCTATCTGTAAAGCTGAATGCACATCACTATGTATTTTTCTTTTCTTTTTTTTAACTATATAGACCAATTAGAAATTCAACAGCACCTTTAAATGCAAGGAACATCTTCTCCATTCTAAGCAACAACTAAATTGGGAAGACTAGGTACATATCACCTTAAGAAGGAAATCCCACGTTGAAGCAACTTATAAAAGCCCTTTCTCATGCAGGCTAATCAAACAGAAAGCAGGGGCTATTTGAAAGAGCCTTCACTGTATGCTAATGAGTACTGCTATTCATTGCCAAGAAGAGTGCAAAGGCTGCTCTGCAAACTTGGACCCTGTAGATATACTGTTCCTGTAACTCCTTGAATTTTTAATAGCAACAACTTTGATCAGATGGGATGGGATTCTGGTGCAAACATGCCAAATGGTTCAAACTTGACACAAAGTGATCAGATTTCACAGAAACCTTTCCAATGTTGATCCAACTTTACCAAGAAGGTTTCAAGTTCAAAATGCTTTAAGCTCAGGTTTGAGCCCTGCTGTCCAGTGTTGGATTCTGGGTGTTGCTTACCCAAGAGGCAGTAAACTGGGGAATGTCACCGAAGGAGGGAAATGTTTAAATGCTATCATACATTAATATTAAATCTTGTTAGTGGTCTCGCCCACTTAAAATGTGTTCTAGTCTTACTTCAGGGTCAAATGTGGATATCAGCCTACAAAACTTCTATCTTGTTTTTTTCAGTAAAAGCAATGTAAAAGGACTGTCACACTCTTTACAGCAGGTCAGTGGTGTGATACCAAAGCACCATCTTCTGAATGCAGAAAGAAAAAATTTCCCCATAAAATTATGTTTCCCTTTTTAAAGTAGAAAATACAGCATGCAGTTAAGAGAGAAAAATTCTTCAAAATTTTGCACTAAGAAAGAGAATAGCAACATTTATTTTTTGTACTCTCACAATACCAGAATCTGCAATTAATTCAATGGCACTACATAGGATTCAGCTTAGACCAGTGGTGGCGAACCTATGGCACGGGTGCCAGAGGCGGCACTCAGAGCCCTCTCTGTGGGCACATGCGCCATCGCCCCAGTCTTAGGCCTTCAGCTGAGTTTTATAAAACCTTTCGCTTTAGGCCTCTGCCGCCGTGTACAAAAAAAAAAAGGTCCAATCAGTCAATTTCAACTTCTCGTGAAAAAAAAAAAGATCTTGCAAAGTTGGAATTGATTGATTGAACTTTTTAGTCCCACCCAGTCTGCTGTTACCACCGCAGCCATGCCCACCCAATGGGCCACACCCACCCAATGGGCCACACCCACCCGGCACCCGACGATGCATAAGTGGGTTTTGGGTAGCAGTTTGGGCACTCGGTCTCTAAAAGGTTCGCCATCACTGGCTTAGACCAAAGGAAGCATTCTTTATATGTGAGATAGAGATGAATTCATTTATCTAATATTTACTGCCAGTATCTGTGAGTATCTTTCTATTCTGTTTATAGTGTTCCCAAGGGCGTATGATTGGGCCTCATGGAAAATAGGACACTATCAAAATCCTTGGCATGACCAAGCACAACTATTCTTTGTTAGATTTTATTAAAACAGCATCTTCAGGCTGCATAACTCCATGATGGAAGTTATGTTGCCACTATCAGAAAATGGAAATGTACTTTGACTAATCTGGCAACATTACTATTATTGCATAGCATAAGTGGAAAGAAATCAGAGTAATTAATATGTTTGACAGTGTTCAGGTTAGAGACCGAGACTTCAAATTCTATTAATGTTATTGATGCCCTTGAACAAAATCACTCATCACTTAGCTTCTCTACTTCCATTTCTAAAATAATAATTTTTCTCCCATCAGTCTTTTCCAAGAATAAAATTTGTAGTAGAAAAGTAGTGGAGTAAAGGGTTCAAATTCTCCCTTCTAATAGTATTATTTCCAGCAAATCTTCAAAAGCTGAGCAATTATAGAGCTTCCAGTTTGATGTCACGGCATGCTAGGCGCAGGAAGACGGGGATCTGTCTTCTGCAGATGGGGGAAAGACTGGCTACATTCATGTGGCCAATCAGAAGCTGTTGACAACCAAAGAAAATAAGCATTAACCAGCAACTTTTGAGCAACATGGATGGAAGATGAGACCATATCCTCTCTTTATGATTTTAAGATTTTTTCCTGGGGAAAAAACGCCCAAAGCAAAGAATCCTCCCTGATGAGGGAGGGAAGTGGAATTTCCACCCCTTTCCCTCAGGAAAAGAAAAGTGGTGAATTAATTGCTTGGGGGGGGGAAAGAAAAGTACAAGATTAATTTGGAATCAATACACATATATAACTTTGAAATTCAGGGACTAAAAGTGCTGAGATTTTTTTTTTTTTTTAAAAAAGAGACTTAAAAAGCTTGTAATATAAGTTTGGATGTAAAAAGCTGGAAGAGGTGTCAATGACATCTAGTGGCAAACTACAGCACTACAATTTATTATGCCTAAAGGAAACTTGGCTAGAAGCCCAGATTCAGATAAAACTCTTGTTGTTTTCAGAAACTTTCACTTTTGAAGACTGCAGCTGGGAAAAGGGGGGGAAACCCCTCTTGGGCTACTTATTTGTGTGACAAATAAACTATTTTGAAACTGGCCTGCCTGGACTACGAAGATAAATACTGACTTTTAGAGTTGTGTCATGGAGCTATTTCCCTATAGAAGAAACATGCATTATTGAGATGATAGAATACTTTGGATTATAAACCTTTGATTGCTGAACAATTTTTAATTGTTCTTTTCTCTCTGGACAGAAAGGATATGTATTTCACTGGACAGAAAAAATTGAAAAATTCAAACTTTACTTATATTTGCTGAGGGGAGACTTAAGGACGGACTGATATGCCAGCTGGATAATTTAGAGTTGAAATTACAATTGATTTAAACTTTTTAAATCCCTAAATAGATCAGACTATAAAGACCATATATACAAAATCAAAATGGATGTTCCATACTTAGCTTCAAATGGTAAAAAACCATCCCTAATACCTGTCCTCAAAGTCCCCAGCTTGATATACCAACAAGAAAATGTTGATGAATTTCAGAAAGAAATTCTATGTTAAAATCAATTCAAGAGACAATTGCCTTAACTCATGATGAGACTAAAATAACACAAAGAAGATAAAAGAACAACTTTTTAATCTAAATCTACAAACTCAGAAAATGACTACAAAGAAGGAACTAGCAACCCAGAAAATAGAAGGAAAATCAGAAGAAGCCGATCCAAAGATGAAAGGAACTAACAGACAGACTCAGACAAATGAAGAATTAGAAGACATAGTGATATTGGAAATGGAAAAGATATTTTACCTGTCAAGATCTCAGAACACACTTGAGGATAAAAAAGAAGAGCTGATTGAATGGAAGATAGAGCTGTTAGGAGAATTGGGGGAAATTGGAGGAGAGAGGCTGTTTAATGAATATCAATGGGCTGAGCATCCTTCCAAAAATACTTTAATCAAATTGTCTTTCTTATTCCAAACAATATACACAAAAATAGAGGAAGAATTACTTGATGATTCAAATGCATTGACTTGGAAAGTTAGTTGACAAAGGAAGAAAGCTAGAGTAAGATTGAAGAAAATAGAGGTTTTGACCCATTAGACGCGATATTATACTATTAATCAGATGTTTGAACATGGCTGAGAATATTCAAACTCTCTTAGCATTTTCATATTTCCCTTCTCATACCAAAATATAATATTCTAATTATAAATCCTATCTTTCTAGTTATAATAATACTTCTATTTCTAACAATTATCTATTCCCAAATATTTATGAGAAATTATAAGTGATACATTTTGAACTTAAAATTATTATTTTTTTAAAAGTGGGAAAAACAGGATATTAATTGAACAAATGGATATTAAGTGCAAATTTAATTAAGATATATTTTGGTTGGAAAAAATATTTTAAACTGACATTATTGATATTATTAGGAAAATGCATCAAAGATGTTGATACTCAATTATATATGTATTAACAACAATAAGAATTGTATTTGCCTAGTGTGAGAAAATGTGTACTACTGGAAGAAGAGAGGAAACACTGGATGGTGTAATATTGGGCCTAGATTGAAGAAGTTAATATGTACCACTGAATTACTAATGGACCCAGACAACACGTTGTTTATTAAGTACTTATGATTGTAAAACTAGAAAATTAATAAAATATTTATGTATAAAAAAGAAAAGCTAAGCAATGATAGGTCTATTAAGAAGGGGTGAGTAACAGCACAACTTTCTTAAGAAGGCCTCACCTGGATCAGCGATCAGCAGCTGTTGCTTCTTAAATGTGCTTCTGATTAGATAAACAATACAGTTTAATGTAGTAATATAGTTCACGATAGATATTGCAAATAAAATAAGATTTGTTCTTTGTTTCTGATAGTAGCACAGCAAGATGGGAAAAAATCCTTTCTTCTGCACTTATCCCTAATTTATGGCATTAGGACCTATAAAACAAAATTTTAAGGTTATCTCCCCACTCCCAATTCTGGTAGAAAATATTCACTGTGTAGTATCTGAAAGCTGTATTTACTGAAACCCAGTTTTATCTACAATCACTTCCATTTGGCCTTCAAAAATAGCAAGGAAATGGAACAAGTTATAATCCATGATTCATTGCCACCCCAAAAAAAGGAAAGATGCGAAAACATCATTTTTTTGTGCTAATAATGAAATATAGTGACTCCTAATTTTTTTTAAAAATGATCCAAGCAGACTGTCAAGCAAGCATCTTTTTCAAGTTGGACCAATGTATGTTTCCCATGTCTTGTGAACATGAAACAAGCTCTAATGATACAAGGGTGGAATTAAAGGATTCATGCAGACAGTTGCTAGGCAACTACTCATACGTGTACCATTGCCTTTCGTCAAAACCCCAAAGCACTGGTTCTTTCACACATTTAATTGGAGGAATTTACAAACACAGAATGTGATAATCTTACCAATCGTGGTAAGCACTAGTTAAATTCATGAAGCTATGTTGTTTTTAGTAACTGCACACAAGACAAGCTGTTTTAAGTAAATAACAGCAACATAGTAGGTTGCTTTGTTTCTAGAATCAATGATAGATATAAAAATCACAATCATACATTGGTATTCATTACAACTTTAATATTGGAATCAGGTATTTCCAATTTGCTTTGTAAAGGGCTCTTTGTCAAATTCTCACTGAAAGTCTGTATGGACTAGCAATGTTGGTAGAAAAAGGAGCACAAACGTATCTGGCATTTTAGAAATCAGTTCTTACTAAATCAACAAGCATGTATCAAGATGTGGGTTGCCCTAGTCTTCAATGTTGTGCCTATTTGTATAAAGAAAAAACTACTTCTGAAATACATCTACTGTACAAGATTATGCAGAAGTAAGTATTTATAATTATCAGCCTTGTTAAAAATTTTGCACGTTCTGACCTTATACTTTCTGAACATGGGGGGGGGGGGGGAAGCAGACCAGCATTTTATTGTGAGACATTTAGCAGTTCGGATTTCAATCATTATAGCAAGTTTGGGGTAGGAAACCATAGCATAAAATATTCATCTGTATTGCAAATGCTGAATATATAATAATAAAACATTTACCACAATGCATCAAGTTACTGTTAAGCTTCTTAAATAAAAAGCATCAATAGGTATGATAGGTATTGAAGAATTTAGAGATCGACCCATTTTTATAAATTTGGAACACAAGAGAGGGGGAGGGGGAACCCTATTGAGTTTTTCATACACTGGTCCAGACATTGAGAATTAAAATTTCATGCAAAGTAACTTAGCAGGAGGCTTGAGAAATTTACAGTTACAATAATTGTTACTTCTAGTTCTATTGAAGATTATTCAATATTCTCAAGAACTGTTCAATCCCTGCTGTCTGAACAAGCACTAATAAGAGTGTGAAACACCAAGCAGCTCTGTATCTTTTTACTATGGAGAAATAAACTCTTCTTTGAGTCAAGTTCAATTTCTGATAACTTATTTGGACACAGATGAAGCAGTAATATGAAAGTGGTTTAAGCACTATCTTCTTCCAGAATATTTTCTGATTTCCTAATTTAATCTGCAGCTCTCGTCATTCCAAATGGTTTCTTAGCCAAGTATTAACCACAGCCACAACCCGTTCTATGATCAATGAAACAAGATATTTAGCTCAGTGAGAAGGGGCGTTGTCTTACCTGAACGCTTTTTCTCAGCACGGAGATGGAGAATCCACCAATGGGTTAACTCTGTCTTCCTCCCATGAGATCAAGTCAGTCAAACTTGCCACGCCCGTCCTGGAGTAGGCCACATCCAGTCTCGATGAGGGCGAAAGCCGCTGACCATAGTCTGACACGTTGACTCTCAGAATCCTAACCCTGGCCCTTGCGGACCTGAATGGGCGGGAGTGGATTCTCCATCTCCGTGCTGAGAAAAGGCGTTCAGGTAAGACAACGCCCCTTCTCCAGCATAGGATATGGAGAATCCACCAATGGGACAAACCAAAGCCTCACTGTCCCTGTGGGAGGGAAGCAGTCAGGTCCAGTGTGATGTCCCTAGGTACCACTTGCTGGAGGACCCTCCTACCAAAGGAGGCCTCCGCAGACGCAAATTTGTCTAGTTTGTAATGCCTGACAAAAGGGGAAGGCGAAGACCATGTAGCCACCCTACAGACGTCCTCGATGGACGACTGAGTGGCCCATGCCGCAGAGGTAGCCGCGCTGCACGTTGAGTGTGCCGTGAACGACGTGGAACCGGCAGGAAATGCGACTGGTACGCCCCCGCAATGCAAGCTCTGATCCATCTGCCTATCATAGAGGCGGATACCCTCCATCCCCTAGAAGAATGATGAAAAGAAACGAAGAGGGCTTCAGAAGTGCAGAAGGCAGCCATCCGCTTGATATAACAGCGGAGGGCCCTATGGACGTCCAGAGAATGCCATTGCCGTTCCAAGTCGTGCAACAGATTAGGGCAGAAATCTGGAAGTACGATTTCCTGGGCCCTATGAAACAAAGTGTTAACCTTGGGAATAAAGGTGGGGTCCAAACGAAGGACCACCCGGTCCCGATGAAAAATGCAAAAGTCATCCCTGATGGAAAGCGCCAACTCAGAAATCCGCCTGGCTGAAGTAATTGCCACCAGGAAGGCAACCTTGAGAGACAAGGATCGCATATCACAAGTTCTGAGAGGTTCAAAAGGTGGCCTGGTGAGCACCTGTAGAACCCGCGGCAACTCCCAAGAGGAGTTGGACTACGGGGGGTTTGGTGTTGGTGGCACCCTTGATAAAGGAATGTATGAGAGGATGCTGACCTAACGCCATCGAGTTATCGCAGGTAAGGTAGAAAGGGCCGCCACCTGCCTGCGTAAGGTATTAGGCGCCAAGCCCCTGTCAAGACCCTCCAGTAAGTAATCCAAGATCCTTGGAATAGTCAAATCTGAGATAGTAAAGTGCTGCCTTTTGCACCACTGACAGAAATTCTTCCATGTGGAATCATATATATGGTTTGTCGCAGGCCTTCGGGAGGCCTGAATCATGGAGATGACGCCTGTTCCAGACAGTATCCGGAACCTGGTCCTCAAGGTATGCAGGGAATGCGTGGTGTCACTGGAAGTTCTTCCCAGCTTCTGGGAAAGATGATATTGTGCATAGCGATCGTTCCCTGGGCCAGGTTGCATTCCAGGAACCTCCAGTGGTTCCTGCTACCTTTCCAAAGATTGGGCACCAGCTCCTCCAACCAAAGGGTAAGGGCCCTCCCCAGACCTTGCGGTCGCTCAGGTGGTGGTCCTCTTCGGAGGTAGCCAGGGGGTCCTTCTTCAAGGAACCTGTTTGGCTCATGCTCACGACAGACACCAGTCTGTTTGGTTGGGGAGCGCACCTTCGGTCGCAGTTGGTTCAAGGGTGGTGGTCCCGGTCAGACCTGAGGCACAACATCAATTGATTGGAGCTCAGAGCCATACACATACTCCGCCACTTCCGCAACAGAGTTGCAAGGCAACACGTGCTAGTCCTTACGGACATGGTGGCAAAGGCCCATGTGAACCGGCAAGGAGGTACCCGTTCCAGGGCACTTATGGCTGAGGCCTGTTGGGCGCCTGGGCAGAGACCAACCTAGCCTCCATCAGGGCCGACCACATCTCGGGGGAGGAGAACCGACAGGTGGACTTTCTGAGCAGGTCGACAGTGGACCACTCAGAATGGTGCCTACACCCGGACCTCTTCAGGGAGATATCCGACAGGTTCAGCCTGCCGGTTATAGATCTGTTCCACCGTGTCTATGATGGCACCTAGATGTAGGAGCCTGGTCGAGGGAACTGTCTGGCTCTTTTGAAAGTTTACCGAGAACCCGTGTTCCTGGAGGATCCGGATCACCAACAACAGGTCCGACTGGGCGTCCTGGACGACAACTGGATGAGGATGTCGCCCAGGTAGCATTGAACGCGTACCGACACCAGTCTCAGGTGTGTGGCGAGAACCACCAGGATCTTGGTAAACACCCTTGGAGCCAACGACAAACCGAACGGCAGGGCCCTGTATTGGTAATGAAGGCCCATATAGTTGAACCTGTGGTCGGGGAGGATGGGGATGTGGAGATACACTTCTGTGAGGTCTATGGACATCAGGAAGTCCCCGTTCCTTATGCTTCCCAAAATGGACTGGAGCATTTGCATTTTGAACTTCCAGTATGCGATATGGGAATTCAGACCTTTGAGGTCTAGAATCGTCCTCCATCCTCCCGAGGTCTTGGGAACCATGAAGAGGATAGAATAGAATCCCCCGCCCCTCTGATCGGCCGGCACCAGTTCTATGGCCCTTATGTCTAAAAGATGACGAATGGCCTCTTGCATGAGGCCCTTCTTTACTGGGTTCCTTGATTGTGGGCAAGCAATGAAGCAACCTGGAGGACTGGACAGAAACTCCAGAGATAGGCCGTGTTGAATGGTGTGCAGGACCCAGGAGTCTGTGGTGGTGGCCTCCCACTGGTGGGCAAAGAGGGTCAGTCTGCCCCCTATGGGAGAAGCCGCCCGAGAGTCACTTGGACCTTCAAAAGGGACGACCGCCCCCAAAAGGGCCGCTTGCCCTGGTACTGTTGCCTTGGCCTGGAAGCCGATCTGTCAGACTGGCAATTCTGTCGGGCCACAAAGGTGCGAGGGGGCTGAGTGGAGCCTGATCCTGTTCCGGACCAAAAGGACTGTCTGCAGGCATAAGGGTTGGCACGCCTGTCAGCACGCCTGCTGAGGTGGGGCAATACCTTCTGCTTGCCCTTGTTTTCTATCAAGTAAGGTGCTAGGGCCTCTCCAAACAGCCGGCCACCCTGATAAGGGGCTGCGGCCAGACGCCACTTGGATTTGGCGTCCGCCTCCCAATGCTTGAGCCATAGCAGACGCCTTGCCATGACATTGGAGGCCATGGTCCTGGAGGAAAACCTGGCAGCATCCTCCTGAGAAAGCCTGGCCTGTAGTTGCTGGAGCCACATGAGGGAGGACCTAGCAAAGAAGGATGTGCATGTAGCTGCCCTTATGGCCCATGCCGCTGCCTGGTGTGTCCTGTGGAATGTCAATTCCCATCTCTTGTCCTCAGGCTTCAAGGCCTCCGCCAGATCCCCTGACACTATAGATGAGGACAAGAGAGGTGCCAATGGGTCATCTACTGTGGGCACTTCCAGTGCATCAGCCAAGTCTGGTGCTGCACTGAACAGCTTCTTGTCCATTCCCCCCAGATGAGGGAAGGTGCCCGGCAAGACCCATTGCTTCCGAACCGCATTCAGGAAGAGCGATGGGCACGGGACGTGGTGTTGAGTCGCGACGTGCTCGAAAAACACTGGGTTTGGTTCTGAAGTAGGTGCAGGGTCCGAGTGAGGGATCCGATCAGGGCCTATATTGGCAGTTGCGCTGGCCTTGTGCAGCAGGGGCAAGAAGAGGGCCAGGTTGAAAAGACCCCTGAATGGGGGAGGGTCCGGGGAGGGGTCCTCCTCCTCCAACCATGGCATATCTGGTTGGTCGTAATCTGAGGAGATGAGGCCCTGCTGAACGAGGATCGGGAGGGTGAGGGAGGCCCATGGTACTCTGGAGCTCCCGACTGGAGAGGGTAGGATGGAGGAAAAGATACCGATTCAGCCCTGAACATGTGGTGGGACCTGGCTGCGAGCGCCCAGTCAACCGCCTGAGAGATCAAGGCCTGAAGGCGATCCTCGGACGGAATGGTTTCGGGCTCAGCTTTTCTGAGTCCGGCAGCCGTAGGGGTGAAGGTGGCCTCAGGGGCCGAATGTGGAACCCGCATTGCCAATGAAGGTTGGCTGAAGGTGGGGCCTTGGTCCACCCCAGACCCCCTGAACGGAGGTTGAGAGCGCCAGGGGGAGATCAAAGAACGAGGTCTCCGTCTGCTCCGCCTCGGCCGTCCTGTCTCTGTGCTTTGGAAAATTCCTTCTCCAATGCCCGGTGCCTCCTGCTGGCCTGTTTCTCTGCCAATTTAGAAGGCTTCTTTCCAGACATAGCCTTGGCCTTGATCCTGCCTGCCGCCTCCTGATTGGAGGACCTGTGCCGTTTCCAGCTAGAGGATGGACGTGAGGTATCCTTGTGCTGAGTAACCGTAGTATCCTCCATCCTGAGGAGAGTTATCTCAGGGGTGCTGAGAGGGAACTCTGGCAGGGGATAAATTGGTGGATTGGAGAATCACAGTTTGGAGCAGGGGGATGCTAAGGCTCACCCTGTTCCCCTGGCCACCTGACCGGTAATTGACCCGGGGAGGTCTGGTCGAGTCTACGACCATGGCAAAACCACGTACGTGGTGACAGCCTGCCTGCTCATAGAAAGCGCTGTAATGACAAGGCCAGCAAATGAGTGTCAGCACGATTGCGTGGCGGGTGGTTCTGCTGCAGAGCAAGGGCGATTGCTTAGTGACCACAATCCAATACACAGCCTGCCAAATGGTGGCCAGGAGGGAGGCACCAGATTGAGGCCTATGAATGGGCCCGATGGAATGAGCAGGTTCAGAACACACAGGGACTGAGTGAGGAAGGGGAGACAGTGCTAAGAGGGAGCCCCTAAAAGCTCCAGGAGAAAAAACCCCCCTCGTATTACCAGGAGAAATTGCAGGGTATAGAGGCCTATGGAGGCCTTAGCACAGTATAGTTTCAGCCGACCAAAATGGCGGCTGCGGCCCTTTCCCCAGCTCCCCTGAAATGGATTTGTGGGAGGGAGCAAGGCCTTGCAGAATCAGGAGGGAGAGAAGTGATCCTTTTTTTGGTTGGGGGTAACCCGGCTGATGAAGAAGCCCCCTCACCGGCCTACCTTTAACAGAAACTGCGGCAGCCACGTGGCCCGCAAAATGGTGGCCACGTCAAGATAGGCCGACCTCTGCACGGGCGACTGCGCACCCACGAAGGAGGCCTATCCCTTGACTGCCGACTGTCCCCAACAAGCCAAAAATTGAGAGAAGAGATCTGGACCGCGCGTCCCGAAAGCAAATTGATTTGACGTGGCGGATCTTCGCGCGGCTGCCAAAATGGCGGCCGCAATGGTCTGATCTCCCAGGAAAAACCCCGAAGGCCTAAGTCACGGGAAAGAAGGAGCTGAACTCTTGAATGCAGCTACATGGACAGTTCTTGGGGCCCCTAGAGTAGTCCACATTACACTGTTGTGGCATGAGCTGCATAAGTTGCCAGTTTGTTTCAGGCCCATTTGAAGGTTTTGATTCTTATCTTTAAAACCCTTCATGGCATGGGTTCAGATTACCTGGGGAACTATCTCACTGCAGAGGGGCATGCTGTGGAACTGTCAGTCAAGGAATTCCAGCCCATAGGGGCCAGGAGAACTTTTTCTGCCATGGTTCCTGCCCTCTAGACCAAGGCTTTTCAACCAGTGGTACGGGTACCACCTGTGGTACATTGGCACCTGGCAGGTGGTACGCGACCATCCTAGAAAAGTGGTAGCAGGGGAGGGGAATGAGCTGAACCGGTGGCAGCACCGCACAAGCCTGAGCGAGAGATGGTTGGAGCTGCAGGGCTTTCAGGGCTCAGCGGAAGCACCAGGATCAGCACCAGGCTCCAGCTGGAGCTCGGCGCTGATCTTGGCGCTTCTGCTGAGCCCAGAAGAAGTGCCGATCAGCATCTCCAGGGTCTTGTGATTTACATTCAGATGCTTGGCAACTTTATGATGGTCAGTGTCCCAGGATCATGTGAAGTGACCATAACCTGCTGCAACCACCCAGCAGAAGGGGGGAATAAAAACCAAACAGCCCCCTACCCCACCCCCGCTGCCAATCTTCAACAGAAATGCTCACAACAATGAAAACCTCGGGCAGGAGGAAGAGTGCTGCTGGGCGGGCAGGCAGGCAGGTGTCTTGCTTGGCTGTAGCTTGGGGGGCACTTTTTTCAGTGCCATTGTAACTTCGAACAGTCACTAAGCAAACTGTTGTAAGTCTAGGACTACCTGTACAATGTACAGGTACAATGGGTGAAAAGGTTGAAAAGCCCTGCTCTAGACAACTATGTTCCCCAAGTAAAAATCTATATCCACCCTTTTGGCCTTCCAGAATTGTCTGAAAACCTTGCTCTGCCAACTGACCTGGGACTTCAACGGGAACATGTTTGGGACTCCAATGGGAACACCTCATTCTGGAGGTGGTTAATGAACTAAGATAAGATCCCCAGCTCCTTCCTGTGTGCATCTTGCTCCTTTCCTTCCCATCATTGCTAATTTTAATCAATTTTAGCGTTACTATTTATTGTTTTAATGTTTCATGTGGTTGTCCCAAAGGTCCTTTTTTAAGAGGCAACTGGACTTTCTTGTTTTTCTTTGAAGACATTTTGCTTCTCATCCAAGAAGCTTCTTCAGCTCTGACTGGATGGGGGGGATGAAAGGATTTATACTCCTTGCAGACAGCTGGTCATTTGCATTCTTTTTGAGAGTTGCTAAAGCCACTTGGAGGTTTATCTGTATCCTTAAGTTTACCTGAGTGTCTAAATGGGTATGGAGCCTTCTTGGAACTGCTGAAAAGACTGTATTGTAGACTGGAGATAGATGATGCTGTATCCCTCCCCCTCTATTGAGAGAGGGCTGTTCAATTTTGACATAGATGGCCTCTTTGACTCCTCTTTCAAACCAGAGGTCCTCTCTGTCCAAAATGTGGACTTTGCTGTCTTCAAAAAGACAGTTCCAAGATCCATTTCCACCACTGAGGACATAAAAATTTTTAAACTTTTAATCTTAAATTACTCTGATTTTAATGTTAATGTTATTGATTAAGCTGCCTAGAAGAGATAAGCAGCAAATAAATTTAATACATGAATGAATATCTAAATGATGACTGTAAAATTATTTACAGTCTAGGAACAATATCATGCACAAATAGTTAATATCTGGTAATTATCATGTATGGAATATCATACACTACTACTGTACTCTGAGTATCCAAGTTCAGTTTCCTGTCCTAGATTGTTTTGGTTCAGCACTCAGCACTCAAGGTGAAGATCTTTAAAAGCAGTTTCTGTGACATGGAAGCTGAAATACAAGGCAGTGCAAACGGAGGGAATAATGTGAGACAATTACAGAAACCTAACAGAAATTTTCAGCATGGTCCTTTGAATGCCAACTATCACATTTAACAAAAATCTCTCTCCTGTTAAGTCACAATTCTCATAACATTTTCCATTGTTTTCTTTGTAATGATGAAATATAACATATTTAAAGTAGCTAAACCTGTCAAGGTAATTATAATTTAGTAACTGACCGGCAGAGATGATATACAGAGAGTGAGTCAGTAAAGTATTTTGGGGGTAGTATCCCTTTAAGAGACTGTCTGAGGGAAATGACAGTTGGAATCTTTAGCAGTTGGAACAGTTTGTACACTGACTGACTGCCTTGTATTATGTATGCTCCCTGAATGTTGTTGTTTCATGTTGTATATTAAACCACAGTTCTTTTGATAAACCACTATCAGATGTTTGTGATTCTGTGTTGTCACAAAAAGAAAACAAGAAAAAGGCTGCGATAATTTATATATTTTTAAACAACAGGTTATGGGCCCAATTTGAAGAAAAGGCCAACGTGAAGTAAAACCCAGAGTGAAGGAAAGCCAAGAGAAAACAAGTGAAAAACTGACCAAAGTCAGAGGAACTGGGCATTGAGGTTTTGAGTGTGGTTTATCCTGAGTTTGGAGGATAACCAATTGATACATGTAAGAGGTCTCCAATCTGCAAAAGAGTGCTGGGAGGCTTTGCGCAGTGTATGTAAGAGAGACTGGGGCAGCAAAGTAATGTTGATAAGGAGACAGAATAAAGCACAACTTAAACAGGGAGAGAGCATGTCTAAGCATTTGCAGGACATGAGAAAAACATTCCTAGAATTAGAAGAAAGAGGAATGACCTTTACTGAGGCACACAAAGTATATGTGTTATTCAGTTCATTGGACAATTCATGGGACGTTCTAGTAACAAGTTTAGAATCCATGAATGAACAGGATTTAACTATGAGATATTTTAACTGGCCGGTTACTGGAGGAAGAATAGAAATGGTTGGATAGGCACCGAGGAAAGGGAGGAGAAAATGCCAGACCAGAACTATGACAGCAACGTCAGAGAAAGAAAAAAGAAGAGCTGAGACCATTTGCACTGTAAAACGTTGCTACAACTGTGGTTCTACAGAACATCTCCAAAGATGCTGTCCAGAGAGCAAAAACAGAGGTATAGCAAGACAAGGATATAGAACTACGTAACCAACCAAAGATGGGACGTTATTTACCATGGCAACAACGAAGAAAAACACGTGCAATAAGTGGCTACTAAACAGTGGGGCAAGCCAGCATGTTGCAGGAAACCCACATGCATTTATTGGTTTAAGACCAATTAACCAGGATTTTGTCAGCCTGGCTAATGGACAACAATCAACCGTTAAAGGGGAAGGAAATGTCTATGTACCTGAACTAGGGGTAACATCGAAAAAGGTGTTATAGGTGCCAGACATAGACCATAATTTACTAAGTGTTGCATGTCTAGATAGTGAGTGATATGAAGTAATGTTTGCTAGAGGGCAATATACTATCAAGAAAGATGGAAGGATTTGTGCATTGGGCATTGGACAGAATGGTTTATACATATTAGGAGAACCAGAAGGATGTTTGTGTAAATAATCTGACAAACACACCCACACGATAACTGTACGCATCTAATGCATAGGAGATTAGGTCATGCCCGCTGCTTTAGAGTGCTACAGAAAATGTCAGAAATAGCAGAAGGACTTAAAGAACTGTGATGCGTACCTAAATTGTGCCGTGTGTAAGGGGTCAAAAATCTAGGGTTTATCCTGTAAGCAAGAAAAACTTAGAAAGACAAACAAAGTTTTACAGTTGGTACACGCTGACCTAATAGGTCCTATGGCACCATCTATTGAAGGAGCAAGGTATGTTCTGGTAATTGTAAATGATTATACCAGATATGGATATGGTTTATTTACTTAAACACAAAACAGAGGTATTGCAACAATTTAAACAATGGGTGACATTTGTGAAACATAGATATGGTGGTAAAGTATGCCAACTGCAGACAGATAGGGGAGCAGAATTTATATCCGACAATTCTCCAGCATGATTGGATGGAGAATCCACAAATGGGTGGTCTTAATCTTCCTGTTCCAATAAGACTAAGTCTGAAGTGTAGATACGCCTCTGCTGTGCCATTTGCACCCCAATTTTAGACTTAGTCTTTTGCTCTAAGATGCGTGTTTTTCAGCTTCTAGGAGCAGAAAGATTAGACAATCTACTTTCTTAAAAATTCCATCCTTCATTCTGGACATTTGATCATTATTAATAGACCAGAATCATTTGTAAATTTGATTAAAGGGGCTCTACCTGGGCTTTTTCGCAGGCTACTGCCTGCTCGATTTGAACTCGAAGACATCAGCACGTTCCCCTGCGGCGTGCTGCCTTACAGCCTCGGCCGATTGTGCCAGAAATCCGATCGGGCCCAGACCGGCCGAAAGGAGCTGTCAAGGCCTCCGCGACACCGCCAGCCAGCTGATCGGCGCGGTGCAAGCAATCGGATCCCACACGGCCGAGCTCGCCTGACAGCTCCAAACAGCGCGGCCTCTCCTGACTTCTCCCGCGACGACGCCAGCCAGCTGATCGGCGCAGTGCGGCCTATCGGCTCCCTCATCGTTCAGCCGAGCTCGCCTGCCTGTTTATACAGCGTGGCCTCTCCTGCCTTCTCTCGAGTCGCCGACGATCAGCTGATCGGCGTGAGGCCTTTCAAGCAACCAGGTCAGAACTCCATGCCTTCCTAAAGAGTCCAGGAGCTCCTTTCGGGGATGGGGACTCAACTCCTCAGGCGCGGCCCTCAATCTATAGAGGCTCAGCAGTTTCAGAGGCCCCTGGCGGTTGAGTTTTTGGCGCGTTTTTGGTCGCGGCCGCCATTTTGAATATGGCCGCCATTTTGAATTCTTGGCCTGTCAGACTTCAACTGGGCCTGGGGAGGGCAAGCTCGTCCCCACCAGGACGCACTGCCTCTTTCACCCCCACCCCCCCTCACCTGGGTGCTAACCTTCTCCAGGATTTGACGAAGGTGCCTCATTTCAGTGGTATTCACAGCGCTTGAGGGGGGGCGTTTTTACCACTGACTGGACCGTTACACAGTTAACAACCTTTCCTTAGGAAAGGCATGGTTAGAGGCAGGTTTGACTGTCACTATGGCAGACAGTTCTTTCCCTATGCCCTCTCAGGATTTCAGCAAGCCCCCTGCCAAAAAGAAACACAGGGTCTCTACTGAGGCGGCGGGGAAGAGCACTTTGAAGGCCAAGACACAGCCTTCCAAACGAGGTAGATCAAACAAAGAACCCACCAGTCATCATCAATCCTTGGAGGAGGATTCCTCCAGATCTGGATCTGTTAACCCAGGCCAGCTGACCACTGCTACATCTGGAGGGTCCGTATTTGAACCCCTATCTAGCCATTGTAGTTTAGCCCTGGGGGCTTGGTCTCCCCCTAGGGATATGATCCAGACCGATTCTGTCAGGCCAGGACCTACTTCAGGGATGCAAGGGGTATCTGCACCAAACATGGCTGTGTCTGGGCCTCAGGCCACCTTTATACCCACTGCAGCAGGCCTCCGCCCTTCCCCTGATCCATAGTCATTAGGCCCTGAACAATTTCAGGCCATGATAGCTCAGGCCGTTGCTCAGTTCATGGCCTCCTCTGTCTCACGGCATTCCCAGATTCTACCACCCCCAAGGTCCCTCCTTCGCTCTGAATCACCAGACCTCGCAGAGGACGTTTCTTCTGACTCGGAATCTGCAGGCCTCAACCCTTCAGGCCTGATCCTTTCAGATGACGAAGGGGCTCCAACATCGGAGCCACCTCCACCGATTGGCCTTTTTGACCATTCCCTTTTCAATTCCTTGCTACTCAAGGCCTGTACCACAACTAACATCAATCCGGAGGAGGAGACCCCAGCTCCTTCTACATCAAAAGAACCCAATCCTTTGTATGCTGAACCGGTGGTACCGCAGAAGCATATCCCTCGCCCCCCGTTCTTCCGCAACACAATGCAGAAGCAGTGGGACAACCTAGGTTCTATCCCTAACCTGGGTTCTGCAGAGAAAAATTTGTTCAATGTGGCTCCTTCCTTCACCTCATTGTTGGAGGTTCCCCAAATTGACGAGCCTCTGAATTCTCTGTTTTCAAACGCAAGCATCCCAGGGGACATAACCGAGGTGCTTAAGGCAGAGGACAAAAAGATTGAAGCTGCCTTACACAGATCGCATCAGGCGTCGGCCTGGGCTGTCAAGGCCTCCACATCCATGGCCTTCTTCGCTCGGGCTTCAGTACTGTGGCTGCGTGAACTTCAGGACATGATTCCACCTGACCAGGTCCGGGTGCACCAAAACCTGGGTAAGTTGGTGGCCACATCTCAATACATGGCTGACTCATCCCTTCATGCCGCCAGATACTCTTCACGGGCCATTGCGGCAGACATTTCAGCCCGCAGACTTGTGTGGCTTAAGAACTGGTAGGCGGACCTAAAGGCCAAGTGGCACCTTGCTACGAAGCCTTACAAAGGGGGGCATCTCTTTGGCACGGCTCTCGATCCTTACCTCACAGAAGGCAAGGACAAGCGCAAAACTCTTGTTAACACTGCTAAAAAGGGAGATAAGCGCTCAGGAGCTGGGTCAGCACAGAACTACTATCGTAGGCAGCCCTTTCGGCCAGCTTCCACCTGGGACTGGGCCCAGGCTTCTCGCACCTCCTTCCAGAGACCGGAGCGCCAGCAGGACCGTTCCACATACAGAAACCGTCCACAAGCCCAAACCAAGCGGCCCTTTCAAGGCGCAGGAGGACACTTCTTCAAATGAGGCAAGTGATTCCACAGGCTCCCCTCCTATAGGAGGCCGGCTGTCCCTTTATTCTGACATATGGGCAGTCACTACCACAGACTCATGGGTTTTAAACACCATGACTCAGGGTCTGATGCTGGAGTTTTGGTCCAGTCCACCGGATCGGTTCCGATCTTGCCCCGTCCCCCGAACAGCACTAGAGCGGCCCTCATGTCGGAGGCCATAGCTCATCTTTTACAAATTCAGGCCATAGAACCAGTACCGCAAGACCAGGAGAGACTGGGGTTCTATTCAAACCTTTTCGTCGCCCCAAGTCTTCAGGGGGCTGGAGGGCAATCTTGGACTTAAAAGGTCTAAATTACTATCTGAGGTACAGGAAATTCAAGATGCAGTCACTGCAATCAATTTTGGCTAGCATCAGAAAACGGGACTTCCTTACATCAATAGACCTAACTGAGGCATATTTACATATTCCCATTCTCCCTGGACATCGCAAATTTCTCAGGTTTAGTTATGCCAACGACACTACCAGTACAGGGCTTTACCATTTGGCCTCTCTTCAGCACCTAGAGTGTTTACAAAAGTACTGGCAGTACTGGCTGCCCACCTGAGACAGTCTCCAATCAGAGTTCAATGTTATTTGGACAACATATTAATACAGTCTTCCTCCTTCCAGAGCGCTCGATCAGACCTCGCCCTTGCTATCAGGACCTTTCAGGAGCACGGTTTTTCTGTCAATTTCCAGAAAAGCCATACTGTGCCCTCGACTCGGCTTCTACACCAAGGGGCAATTATAGACACGAGCAATTGTACGGTCTATTTATCACAGGACCGTCGGGTCAGCATTCGGGCCCTTGTCCATCGGGTCCAAAGAGCCAAGGTCATCACTTTGGCCTTGCTATCACAGCTCCTGGGGAAGATGGTGTCCTGTGTACAGATCGTTCCGTGGGCACGCCTTCATGCCCGGGAACTGCAGTGGCTTCTTCTTCCATTTCAGAGGCTACGCATCAGCGCTTCCAACCAGAGGGTTCGAGTTCCACGGCCGGTGTTGAACTCCCTTCGATGGTGGGCCTCCCCAGCGCTGTCACGGGGCACAGAGCTCAGAGAACCAGCCAGAATGACCCTCACCACAGACGCCAGCCTATTCGCCTGGGGCGCACACCTCCAGTCGCATTGGGCTCAGGGTCGGTGGTCTCAGGAGGATTTAAAAAACAATATAAACTGGCTGGAACTCAGGGCCATATGTCTGGCCCTACAACACTTCAGCAACGTAGTAGCAGGACAACACGTCCTGGTACTTACCAACAACATTGCTGCCAAGGCACACGTCAACAGACAGGGAGGGACAAGGTCCAGGCCCCTCATGGAGGAGGCCCAGTTGTTGGGGTCTTGGGCGGAATTGAATCTTGCCTCCATCAGGGCGGAGCACATATCCGGAGTGACCAATCAATAGGCGGACTCCTTAAGCAGAGCCACTGTGGACCATGCCGAATGGCGACTGGACCCGGAGGTGTTCTGGGAGATCGTGGACAGGTTTGGTTCCCCAACCCTAGACCTTTTTGCTTCTCCAACCAACTCCCAACTCCCGAGATTCTTTTCCAGGTTCCCGTCTCCGGCAGCAGAGGGGACAGATGCCCTCCGCAGCCCCTGGCCCAGGGGACTACTTTATGCCTTCCCTCCCCTGCCGCTCCTTCCCGCCACGATCCGGAAGATACTACACGAGCAGGCGGAGATCCTGCTGATTGCACCACACTGGCCGAGACGTCCATGGTTCGCCGACCTGATGGAGCTCTCCGTCTCCCCTCCGTGGAGGATCCCAGCAGGTCGTATTTCCCTCACTCAGGGAGAACTCCGGCACCTGGACCCGCAGTGGCTCCAGCTAACCGTTTGGCACTTGAGCGGCGAGCCTTGAGCCAACACTCTTATTCGTCGAGGGTGATAGCCATGATTCAACAATCCAGATGCCCCTCGACGAATAGAATATATGATGCCACATGGAGGAGCCTCTGCGCTTGGTGTTCAGGGCATAAGGTGGATCTCTCGGATATTTCTGTGCCGATTGTGTTGGAGTTTCTAATGGATGGGTTGGACAAAGGGCTATCCCTGAACACCATCCGTAGACAGGTTGCAGCCCTTGCTACGGTAATCACGTGTGATAATGCAGTTCCTCTGGCACACCATCCTATGGTTCGCTCCTTTTTGAAGGGAGCATCCAACGCAAAACTACCAACGGTACATCAATACCTCTCGTGGGACCTTCACCAGGTCTTACAGGCACTCGTTTCATCACCATTCAAACCTATTGCCACATGCTCGCTTAAACTGTTGTCTATGAAGGTGGCATTCCTCATTGCGATCACCTTGGCCAGGCGAATGTCAGAAATGGCCGCCCTTTCGGTCAGCAAGGAACTGTGTGTTTTCCAGACAGGGTTACCCTCAGACTAGACCCTTCCTTTATACACAAGGTGAACTCCTTGTATCATAGATCCCAGGAGGTGGTTTTACCAGATTTCTGTCCTAACCCGTCCAATGATATTGAAAAACAGTGGAACAAACTTGACGTTCGCAGGGCCCTGCAATGTTACATAAACTGGACTTCGGCCTTCCGTAGGTCCGAGGCAATGTTTATATCCTTTCAACCTTCATCCATGGGGCAGAAGGTCTCCTCCTCCACAATAGGGAGATGGATTAGGGCCTGCATCGTCCTAGCATACCAAACTCAATCACTGACAGTCCCTAGGCATATTACAGCCCATTCCACCCAGGGCGCCGCTACTTCAGCAGCTTGGGCGACCCAGGCATCCATAGGGGAGATTTGCAGGGCGGCGGCATGGTCCTCGCCCTTTGTCCGTCACTATAAGATTGACAAATACGCATCTTCCGATGCCTCATTTGGTCGCAGGGTGTTGACTCATGCATTGTCATCTAGCAGGACCCAGGCCCAGACTGATTCCCCCCCTTAGGGACACAGGGCTTTGGTATGTCCCATTTATGGATTCTCCATCCAATCATGCTGGAGAAGGGGCGTTGTCTTACCTGAACGCCTTTTCTCAGCATGATGATGGAGAATCCACTCCCTCCCATTTGGGGTCTGTGGGCCCTGGTTCCGGTGTTAGGAAGGTACACGCATCGGACTAACGTCTGTATATCGCCTTAGTCTCAAACTGGGGTGCAAATGGCACAGCAGAGGCGTATCTACACTTCAGACTTAGTCTTATTGGAGCAGGAAGATTAAGACAACCCATTTGTGGATTCTCCATCATCATACTGAGAAAAGGCGTTCAGGTAAGACAACGCCCCTTTTCAACGTTGATTTAAGAGTCTAGGTATTAGACACAAGATGGACAAACCCATATACACCAGCTGAAAATGGAGTAGCTGAAAGGAGGAATGGCGTATTACAGACAATGAAGAACTCACTACTTGCAGATATAAGCATGAGTAGAGGATACTGGGGAGAAGCCATAAAAACGGCTATTTAATAAATAGATTATGGAGTTCTGCTGTGAACAAAACTCCATATTTTTGGTTATACAGTAAGAAACCTTCATCGGCTCACCTAAGAACTTTTGGTAGTTATGCCTGGGTCCATAATCCTAAGAGCACTAGAAGGAAGGAACAGAAAAAGACCAGAAAACTGAGGTTTATAGGATATGAGCCAGAATCTAAGAGATATAGGTTTACTGATGGAACTCAGAAAGTTGTGATTTCACGTTCTGCCAGCTTTGCAGAGCATAGTAATTGGGATAGGGTACATGCCAACACAGAGGTGTTTATTCCATCACATAGTGTTGGAACATAGCATAAGTCACTCCATCTTGTAACCTTCAGTATGCTTAATCCTACACTCCTTTATGCCTACGTGTTAGGTTGCAATTTGCAGCTGTACACACGTAGGAACAGAGAACAAAGGGACAAGTCAAAAGAGCTGTCTACACAAGCTATAATATTATCACCTCCTGATAAGACTTCCCAATGTGAACCATAATTGTAACTTTTACTGTGAGCCGTTAGCCGTATATGTCATGTACTAGATAAAGACACATTTTGTAAAACTCTCTCCCTGTTTGCAACCCCCGGCTTCCCCCTGCTTGTAGCCTTCTGCCTGCAATTTGCTTTGTTATGTATGATAATAAAAGGGAGCCCGGGGGGAGAAGAGAGCACTTTCTCTCAGACTTTCTCTCGGACTTTCTCTGACTCTCATTCCGAGGCAGCTTTTGTCCGTCTCATTTTTTACCATGAGAGTCCGTCACAACTGGTGACCCCGACGTGATCCCTTGCGAGGTGATACGTCCTTGGACCATCCATTCTTACCGTCTGGCATAGACTTGGTGCACCTCGTCCGTTCTTTTCACTGGCGAACAGGCGGATTTTTCGTAAGTATGGGTGGAGGGTTTTCTAAGGCTCAAGAGGCGCATATTCGCGAACTTAGAGAATTAACCAAGACAAACTTCTTTATTTTTAACAAAAAGGGCTTTCCAACGCCCCCACTTACCAAAGCTTCTATAAAAGATCTTTTAAGTTATATATGGGCAAATTGTCCATCTTATCCAGAAGCTGGTAGTGTAAAACCTGACACATGGAGAAAAATTGGCAAACATCTTCATGCCTCTCCTCGTGCACCCTCGCTGATTTTAACCTCATGGAGGGTAATTATGGAAGCTCTTTCAGCACAAGAACAACCGCTCCTTAAATCCTTAATGGAACCCCCACCCTATGTTAATTCTGATGTGAAACTTGTCACCCCTGCTTCACCCAATGTTTTAACAGCTCCTAATGCTCCCATTTCAATTGAAACTTAGCCGTCTACTAACTCAGAATCTGTTTCTCAAAACCTTTATCCTTGTTTGAATGCTTCTCCTCTGCCTCCTATGGGTGCGGTTCAATCTTCTATTACTGAAGCTTTTAAAAAGGGAGAGTTGGATGGCACAGAGCTATCTGCCTTTCCTCTCACCTTTACTCAAGGAGCCGGTGGAGGTGTAAATCCTCACTGGGAACCAATTCCTATCAAATTAATTAAAGATATTAAGGAAGCTGTGCAGTTGTATGGAATACAAGCTCCCTATACTAAGGGGCTTTGTAGAGTTTTGGCAAACGCTCATCTTTTGATCCCCTATTATTGGCACACTCTGTTTCATATGGTGTTGAATGGTAGTCAGTATGTGGTCTGGCAATCAGAGTTTGTTCGTGCCGCGGCAGGACTAGTTATATGCAATCCTGGCTCTAACATTGAGCAGGTCTGTGGTACCGGGGCTTTTGTGGATCCCACAACACAATATCGATTGGAAATTGCAAGCTATAATTTAACATCACAAGCTGCATTAGACGCCCTAGCCAGGGTCGATGATGCTGGCACAAACAATCTTTTGCAAAAATTTTACAAGGTGCAAGTGAGCCCTATGCAGACTTTGTGGAACAGCTTCAAATTGCTGTTTCACGACAAATTACACATATGGAGGTGCAAAATGAAATTTTGATGAAATTGGCTTATGAAAACGCAAATGCAGACTGTAAAAATTTGTTGTCATCTCTAGTAAATGCACCTAATGTTACTTTGGTACAATATATTAATGCATGTAGGATGGTTGGTACACATGCATATTCATCTGAAATGATGGCAGCAGCCATTCAAAAGGGCAATAAGCCAACAGGAAATTGTTTTAATTGTGGAAAGCCAGGACACTTTAAGGCACAATGCCGTGCTCCTGGCGGTGGTGCTTCTAAAACAGCCAATTCTAAAGACTCCAAACCAAAAACAGTATGTCCAAAATGTAAAAAAGGATTTCACTGGGCAAACCAGTGCAGAGTCAAGCTTGCTGACTCGGGAAACTAGATAAGGGGCCCGCAACTAGCCCCACTCCCAAGGTTGCATCCCGGCTGAACCCAGCTCAACAACAAACTTGCTATGATCTTTAACTTGTGAATCCAGTACAATTTGATTTTCCCCAGGATGTCCAAACCGTGCAGACAAACACAAATATGGCTAAAGTGCAGCATTGTTTGAAGGAACAATGGATTGGTGTGATTCAATGCCACCCTCTTGCCTTAACTAAAGGTGTTTCTGTTGTTCCCTTTGTTTGTGATTCTAGTTTTCTTGATTGTATGAATGCCCCTCTTGTTTCAAATATGGCACAAATATTGGATCGTGGCATGGCAGTAGCAAAATTAATTTTAGTCCCCCCCAAAAACCATTTGTCAGATGATTTGTCAGGTGATTGTTTGAGCGAGAGGCAAGGTGTTCATACGTCAGAAAACACCCCTGTTGCATTGGCAGTGACTAAATTTCTCACTGAAACTAAACCCACGCTTGTGGTTTTTATTAAGGGTTTTCAATTTTCTGGTCTTCTGGACTCCGGAGCAGATGTTTCTGTAATTCGAGAAGCCGAATGGCCTTCCTCTTGGCAGACTGAAACTTCCCCTGCGGTAAGAGGCGTGGGGGGGTGTGCAGTCTGCGCGAGTTAGTAAAAATTGGCTTTCTGCTACTGCTCAGGGAGTTGACGGAGTAGCGCAAATTAAACCAATTGTGTTGCCTCTCCATATAAATTTGTGGGGCAGAGATTTTATGTCCCAGCTATGGGCTCGTTTGATTTTGGAATGAGTGGCCCTATACCTTTACAATTGACTCTTTTAAATAAGGAACCTGTTTGGATTGATCAATGGCCTTTGACTAAAGAAAAATTACAGGCATTGCATTTGTTGGTTCAGGAACAGTTAAATTTGAATCATATTGAATCCTCATTGAGTCCATACAATACTCCTGTGTTTGTAATCAGGAAAAAATCAGGTAAATGGAGATTATTAAAAATCAGGTAAATGGAGTTTTGAATTCTATAATTCAACCAATGGGTCCTTTGCAATGTGGAATGCCCAACCCAAATTTGATCCCGAATGACTATGATTTAATGGTGATAGATTTGAAAGACTGCTTTTTTCTATTCCCCTAGCAGAGCAGGACAGAAAATTGTTTGCCTTTACAGTTCCTGAGCCAAACAATGCCAAGCCTACTATTGCCATAGTTACCTTTCAAAACGGTGTTCCGTACGACTTATCGGGTTGATACACAGTTATAATACAATTACTTCAAAATCTTGGAAAAGCAGTTGAGTTAGGCTGGAAGGAATAAATAGTAATATACCTACTGTTATTAATTGCTGCCCCAGGGCCAGAAGGGACAGTTGCTGCTAAACTAACAATGTTGCAATCCATTTTAAGAAAAGGAGGTTTGTTTGTTGCTCCTGATAAAGTTCAAACTTGTTCACCATTTCAATATTTGGGCCATCAGCTACTTTCTTCTCATTCTGCTCCTATCTTTCCTATATTATCTTTGGCTGAAAAGACTACATTGGTGAAATTACAACAATATTTGGGCACTTTAAATTGGACTCGTCCTTATTTTGGAATTTCTACCCACCAATTGTCCCCTCTTTTTAATGCGCTAAAACATGCAAAGAATCCAGGGGATCCTGTACAATTTTCCTCCTCACAGTTGCAGGTTTTGGAAGACATCCAGAAATTGCTTAATCAGCAGTGGGTAGATCGCTGTGAGGACAACTTTCCTATTGTCATAATTTTATTAAATACTCCACGTCTTCCAACTGCTGTTTTGGCTCAAGTACCTAATAAAGTATTAATTTTAGAATGGTTGCATTTGCCACACACTCCCCGTAAAACAATAAATCCAAAACACATGCAATTTGCTCAATTAATAATGAAAGCACGATTACGTTCAAAAGCTATTGCTGCAGTAGAACCTAGCGTGCTGTTTATTCCCTGCTCCCTACAGGACTGGGAGGTTATGTATGTCAATTCAGAGACTTTACAAAATGCCTTAACAGAATGGCCAGGAAAAATTTCATGTAATCCACCTGCTGATCCACGTTTTTCTCTGCTAAAAACAATTCCTTTTAATTGGCACCAACCTATCTCCACTATCCCTATTTGCAACACTGTTACTGTTTTTGCAGATGGAGGAAAAACCTTTGGGGCATGTGCCTGGTATTCAGATTCTCAATGGCACACTAAAATCACACCCCCTCAACAGTCAGCCCAGCGTGCTGAATTAGCTGCTGCTATTTTAGCCTTTCAAGTTTTTAGCAACAAGCCTTTTAATTTGATATTGGACAGTTTATATGTTACACAAATTGTGAAAAATATATTTTCATCCTATTTATCCCCAAATTTGGATGATGATTTGCTGGGACTCATGATCACATTACAAAAATTAATTTCTCAGCGAACCTGTTCTTTTTTTGTCACTCATATCAGAAGTCACCAACCCTTTCCTGGTATGTTACAGGAAGGCAATAATGTTGCTGACGCAGCAGCCTCAGCTGCTTCCACTGTCATGGCTTTGACACCTCTCCTGCCATGGGATAGCCATGCCTATTTTCATCAAAACAAGAAGGCTCTTGTTAAACAATTTGGTATTACTCATGGCGAAGCCTCTGCTATCATACAACAATGTCCCAGTTGTGGTCAACAGGGCATTTCAGTACCTCTTGGAGTTAACCCCAGGGGGACTGAAGCATGCCAATTGTGGCAAATGGATGTGACCCAATTCTCACCATTTGCCCCATGGAAACATCTTCACGTTTCTGTGGATACTTATTCAGGCTTCGTTATGGCTTCTCCACAGAGAGGAGAAACAGTCAAACATGTTATTAATCATTGTATTCGCACCTTTGCATCGATGGGATGCCCAAAAGAACTGAAAACAGATAATGGTCCTGCTTACACTAGTTCTGCTTTTGCGGACTTTTGCAACAAATGGTCCATTGTACATAAATTTGGAATTCCATACAATTCCAAGGGACAAGGAATTGTAAAAAGGGCCAACCAAACCTTGAAAAATCTTCTTGAAAAAATTAGAAAAGGGGAAAAACACCCCGGCCTCCCATCAATTCAAAATGTTCTTAATAAAGCATTATATACTTTGAACTTTTTAAATCTTGCTGGCCAACCACCATGTACAGCGGCTGCCAGACACTTTGCTTCTTCCACAGCTCCTGCCCAACGTCCGCTGGTGTACTTTCGACAGCTACCCGACCCCACCTGGAGAGGCCCTGCTGAACTCATTACCTGGGGACGGGGCTACGCTGCTGTTTCTTCTAACAACGACGTTATTTGGTTGCCCGGACGCTGTGTGAGACCATTTCACAAGCCACCAGCAACACTTCATTCATCATGAAACTTATCATTTTGATTGCTTTGATTTTAGCTCATGCCGGTTTTGCTTGCTTCGGACTTGTGGTTTATCCTCGCCGACAACTTCAAAAGGTGGGACAACCTTTAAACATTACTTGCGTTGATTCCTCAGGACATATTGACCCAGCTCTCATGTTTTGGACAAGGACTGTCAGGCAATCACACCCCTTATCAAATGGGACCATTTTTGAAACAGTCTATGCTTTTTATCCCTTTTTGACATTAACGCTTTTTATTAAACAGCAAACCCCTGATACTAAAGGAATTTATTGGTGCTCCGGATTTTCCCGGACTACCAAGTCATGGGAAACCACAGGAGCTTATATTTACCCAGAAGGCTGGTATCCCTATCAGATGACAGCACGCCCCCCTTCACGTCAAAGGAGATCGCTTCAAACATCACTTCCACTAACTAACGATGCACAGCATTGTATTCATTGCATAAAAAGTACTAAAGAAGGGAACGCTGTCACTAAAACCTTAATATATAGCACCGGATTGACATGCAAGAAAAAGATGCAACATAAATGTGTATATAATGGAACCTCCTATTCCATCTGTCTAGATAACAACAAAAAACAGTGCTTTGATCCAACAGGGCCCACACACAGATATAATATCCAAATTGTAGCTGGGACTAAGGTAATGGTGTCTCATGATTTTTATAATCTAAAAGTATCCCAATCTGTTGTTTTTGATGCTTGTGCCGCCATGGATGAAGGCTACAATGAATGTGGCTCCTTAGCCTGGCGACGCACCTATTCTCATAATGAAAAATATATCTGCCCTCGTCATTCCAACCAGCATGATTCCTGTGACACAGGTACATTTTGTGGAGATTGGAAATGTGTGTTTTTCAAATCCTATGGACTTTCACTTAGACCTGACACTATACCGAAGAATGATGCTATAAAAACAGTGTATATTAGTAGATTGCCTGCCAATGATACCTGTTATCAACATACCTGTAATTTAATCAATCTTACTTTTCCTGTGCCAGGCAATTGGCTCAAACAACAGACTTGGAAAGGTGTCCAGGATGAATATGATCTTGGCATAGATGGCACAGGAAATGACCCATCCATAAAAATAAAGATTTTAGTGACCCAACACAATCTGGACCCCATCAGCAACACACTATTTTATTCTTATTATCAGGAGTTTCAAAAATTGGAACAAATGGTAATACCAACACAAGCAAAAAATATGTTTCTTACCCTTGCTCAAACTATTGCCAAAGAACTTAGTGTTAAAAATTGTTTTGTATGTGGGGGAACAGGCATGGGAGAACAAACCGGTACCCTTCGAGTTCTCCAGTTAATAACCTACATAGCTGCCCACCACGCCAACTATTCTTATAAACAAACAGGGGAAGAGATATGGGCAATCACCACGAATTTAGTAGGCAATATTTGCTATCAAAGAAATCAAACAGCAAATCGCACATTTAATGCAGGTTCTCTAAGGTGTCTAGGTACATGGAACAATGGCATCTGGTGGTCAGGGGACAATCAAACCATCCCAAATAAAACCCTAGAAACCATGCCAAACATTACCTTCCTCTCAACTCCAGAAGAAAATATTGAATGGATAACACCAGATGGTTTATATTGGGTCTGTGGTCAATTTGCCTATAACAAACTACCACCAAGATGGTTTGGTTCTTGTATTTTAGCAACCATCCGTCCCAGCTTTTTCCTATTGCCTCTTAAGCAACGACAGGATTTAGGTGTCCCAGTCTATGAGAACATTGGCAACATCAGGAATAAGCGAAGTACCAAAAATATACACAAAGGCAAATGGATAGATAATGAGTGGCCTCCAGAAAGAATTATCCAATATTATGGACCTGCTACTTGGGCCGAAGATGGAACATATGGCTATCACACCCCGATTTATATGCTTAATCATATTATAAGATTGCAAGCTGTTGTTGAAATTATAACTAATGAAACTATTTTAGCTATGAAGCATTTAGCCAAAGAAAGCGCTTGCTCACGCACATATATTATGCAAAATCGTTTAGCTTTAGATTATTTGTTAGCAAAAGAAGGAGGTGTATGTGGGAAATTTAATCTTACAAATTGTTGTATTGAAATTGATGACAGTGGTAATGTTGTTGGGGAAATTGCTGATCGCATGGTAAAAATTGCTCACGTTCCTGTCCAAACTTGGAACGGCTTTGATTTTCATGAAATGTTTGGTTCTTGGTTCCTCAAACTTCCTGGACTCCAAGCTACTGTAGCTTTAATAGGAATGATTGCTTTAGGTTGTATTGTAATACCCTGTGTTTTACCCATTTTTGTAAAAATCATGTCAAATAGTTTATCTTTGTTAGCGGAAAAACATGCAACAGCTCAAGTAATGGCTTTATGGCAACGCTCTGACCCAGTCCGATATCATCTTTTAACTATGGAAGCTGACCATGATGACATCAACACAGGAGACAGACTGTCCCATCCTGAGTTATCAACTGAAGGAAAAAATAATACATTTAAAGCCAACCCATTTATCGAACTGACCAACGAATCAGAAGATAAAGATGACTTGGCAAACATTAGTCTGCATAGTACCAGCAAGTATGTAATGCAACCAAAAGACTTTTGGGATTAAGCTTAAAAAACAAAAAAGTAGGAGATGTTGGAACATAGCATAAGTCACTCCATCTTGTAACCTTCAGTATGCTAAATCCTACACTCCTTTATGCCTACGTGTTAAGTTGCAATTTGCAGCTGTACACACGTAGGAACAGAGAACAAAGGGACAAGTCAAAAGAGCTGTCTACACAAGCTATAATATTATCACCTCCTGATAAGACTTCCCAATGTGAACCATAATTGTAACTTTTACTGTGACCCGTTAGCCGTATATGTCATGTACTAGATAAAGACACATTTTGTAAAACTCTCTCCCTGTTTGCAACCCCCGGCTTCCCCCTGCTTGTAGCCTTCTGCCTGCAATTTGCTTTGTTATGTATGATAATAAAAGAGAACCCAGGGGGGAGAAGAGAGCACTTTCTCTCAGACTTTCTCTCGGACTTTCTCTGACTCTCATTCCGAGGCAGCTTTTGTCTGTCTCATTTTTTACCATGAGAGTCCGTCACAACATAGTAATAGATCTCAGGGAGGAGAACCTACAGAAGACCCATCATCAGAAAAAATGGATAGCAGGTCAGAAACTGTAAACATAAAGGAGGAGAGACCTGACATAAAGAGTGAAGACACAGAACCACAGGAACAGGTGTTACCAAGGAGGTTGGAACAAATTAATAAAGGAGTATCTCCTGATAGATACAAGGCAAGTGAGGTTAGAGTATGTAGTATGTGTTATGAACCTCGCAATTACCAATAAATGATGTCCTTACTGAACACAAAACAAGAAAAATGAAAGGAAGACATGGACAGGGCATCAAGTGTTCTCGTCCATGAGATTACCAGTAAGAAAAAAGGCCCTGGATAAGTAGGTATATAAAAAGGTGTTACAAAAATAATGAACTGCAATACAAGGCAAGACTGGTAACACAGGTATTCAGTCTGAAAATAATTTGGGTGATATATTAATGAAACCTTTGAGTTACAAGTATCGAAACTGGGTAAAGGCGTTCTGATTAGCAGCCATTCAGCTCTAAATGGGAGGAGTGTTAAGGTAATTATAATTTAGTAGCTGACTGGCAGAGATGATATACAGAGAGTGAGTCAGCAAAGTATTTTGGGGGTATTATCCCTTTAAGAGACTGTCTGAGGGAAATGACAGTTGGAATCTTTAGCACACTTGAACCGTTTGTACATTGATTGCCTGCCTTGTATTCTGTATGCTCCCTGAATGTTGTTGTTTCATGTTGTATATTAAACCACAGTTCTTTTGATAAACCACTGTCAGATGTTTGTGATTCTGTGTTGTCATAAGAAGAAAACAAGAAAAAGGCTGCAATAATTTATATACTTTTAAATAACAAAACCAATTACTAAACCATTAAAAAAGTGCCTGGATAGGAAACGGAAAGAGAGACTTCTGGTTTTGCATTGCAGCGGAACAGACGCAGGAAGGCAGAGTTCTACCTTCCGCGCCCGCTTTTGCCCTGCTGGGGGCCCTAAAAAGGGCCTAAAGTCAACCCAAAGAGGCAATGAAGAGGAGGGGTGCCTTGTTGATCACGGAGAGATGGTGGTCCGTTCAATCCGAGGAAACCCCTCCGAACAGGCAGGGGAAAGACTGGCTACATTCCTGTGGCCGGCCATTAGCTGCTGTCAACTGAAGAAGAAAAAGCACCAATTAACACATCGTAAACAGCATGTTTGGAACTGGGTGAGAATATTGATCCTTTCTTTACTATTTTACAACTGAATTTCCTGGGAAAGGCTCCCAAAAAGCTAAAAACCTCTGAATGTGAACAGAAGCGGCATTTTAATTTTATAGAGGACAGAAACATACAATACTGAAGTGGAGGTAACATAAAACTACAGTTTTGATAAATTTGAGAACTGAGATAACTGTTAAGATTTTCTCTTTGAAAAAAAGAAAAATATTGAGGCGAAGTATAAGAAAGCAATCCTTTATCTTAAGAGTGGAAAATGGACTTTGAATGACATCTAGTGATTGATTTGTGTATAGCACTATAACTTGTTTCCTGGCTGCTTGGTGACTCCTTGGGAGTCTGGGACTGCTTGGGAGAACAGCTGGCAATAAAGGGAAATATTTTGGTATACTTATCACCCTAACCTTCTTGGATTATAAATATCTACTGAGCTTGGACTTTTAATCTCAAGAGCTATTGGGAGAGAAAGAAAAAATTGACTTTAGACTATAGCTGGGAGAGACTTTTGAGCTGTTTTCAGGGTGGTTGTTGAACACTTTGGACATTTTTGGATACCTGAAACAAAGGATAACTATAAAATATTGTTTTCAGGACTGGATCTATACTCTGGAACCTATTGGATTATAAAGACTACATATAAAGACCAGAAAACTAGATGAAATTTTGATCTATTCTTATTGAGACTGGTGATACTAGAGCAGACATGTCAAACACAAGACCGGGGGGGGGGGCGGATGTGGCCCGCGAAGTGGTTTCATGTGGCCCGCGAAGCCATCCTGGAAACAGTGAGGGAACGACCCCCGCTGCCTTGGCCCTGGCCCAGGCCAGCCAGGAGCCAATGTACAATTTTGTGGTGGCCATCTTGGCACTTGCCCTGGTGGACCATGCCTTGGCACTTGCCCCGCTCCCACCCCCTTCTGCCAGAGACCCTCAGATCTATCCCACTCATGCCCAGGCCCCCACAGTCACCTTGACATGAATGTAGAACTGGCCACGCCCACCCAGTAGGCCACACCCACTCCATCCACGCCCACCCAATAGGCTGCACCCACTCTGGCCACACCCACCCGGCCCCCCAAGGGCAACCACAATGCTGATGCGGCCCTCAGTGAAATTGAGTTTGACACCCCTGTACTAGAGGATCTCCAGGAATTATGCCTCGAGAAAAAACAAACACCTTCCAGAAGGAAATATACTCTATGCTACAATTAATTCACCAAACAATTGTTGCATATAAAGAGGCCATAAAAAGAAACCATAATGAGTCTAAAAACAATTTAAATAATATAAATGAGCAAATTTCCAAATTAAATCTACAACTAGAAAGTCCCCAGACAACAGAGACTTCTGGTCCTACGTGGTAGCGACTGGTCGCGGGCTTGTGGACCGCCGCACCCCTGCGGTTAATTTTCATCCTGCCCGGAGACCCTAATGGGTCGAAGCCACACCGGAGAGGCGGCGAAAAAAGAAGGGTGCCCCGGCGACTCTGGAATGATGGCAGTCATTCCATTCATCTTGGGGAAAGCCTTCTAACCCGACAAGAGAAAATCCAAAAGAATTAACCAGCACAACAGTAAACAGCGTGCTTGAAACTGGGTGAGGAATCTGATTTTCCTTTTTCCATTCCACACTTAATTTCCTGGAAAAGATCCCCAAGAAGCAAAATACCTCTGAAAGTGAAGGAGGGACTTCTGCCCCACCCTTATACTAACAGAAGCGGCACATTAAAATTTCCATGGAGGATCAAAATATATGGTAGTGAAATAAATTTATAAATTTGAAAGCTAAAATTTAATTTTGGACAAATTTAAAATTGTTGAATGGTTAAGACTCTCATTTTAAAGACCACTCATTGTTCATATTGAAAACTAAATAGATGCTGATACCTAATGGTGGATGAAGATTATGATAGTTATGATCTCCATAGAGAACTTGCCAAAACATCAGAGAGAAAAGAAGTTATAAGAGAAGCGGAAAAGAAGAAAAAGAAAAAGATTTTCAAGAAACATGGAAAGGCAAAAGCCTCATATAAAGACATTTTATTCGATTTACTTCTTATACCTACAGCAACAGTCATGAATATATGAAAAAACTTTTTGATTCAGCAAAACAGATTGACCAAGAAAGATACTGGTCAAAGGAAAAAGATTAAAGTGAAAATTAAGAAAATAGATGATGGGATCTACCAGAGAGAATATTTAAAAAAGAAACATTTGTTTGAATATGGTTAAAGAAATAGAAAAGATTCTGAATACATATGTCATTCTAAGGAAGATGTTCCTTAAATAATACTGTATGCTTTTTTTCTCCTTTTTATTTTATTTTTTGATATAAGTAATATAATACTATTGAAATGGCTTAGATGAAGGAAATGTTTTAGATAATTAAATGTGTTTGAATTTAGGGAAATTATAAGGTATAAAAAAGAAAAAAATGTTTTGAATAAGAGTTAAAGGATTAGATGACTAGACACATTAAATGGAATATTTAAAGATTAAATATATTTTTAATTATGGTTAAAAAGAATAAGAAATTTTGGGAATGAATATATATTAGCTTAGGACGAATATATATTTTAAGTAGTATTTTACTTTTTATGTTTCTTTACTCTTGCTCTCTTTTCCTTTTGTTTATTGTTTTTACCTATTCTTTAAGAAATATAAAAGTGTTGAGATGGTTTATATGGGAAAAATGGATTTAAATCCTTAAATGTAATTAACTGTTGAGAAGATCTTAACTAGCAAGAATACTCTGAACTTTGTGGGAGAAACAAATCTAAATAAGAACCATAACAGGATATAAGATGAGGCAATCAGAATGATTAGATAGAAAAGAAATATTATATTGATGTGATCCTTATTTCTAGGAATATTGGGGGAAAATCATATATGTAACTGTTATTTATCAAAATAATAAGAACTGTTTTAATTCAAGGTTTGCAAAGAAGACATTTTGGGGGAAAAGGGGAAATCAACTAAATGTACTATGTGGATTATGGATTATAGAAACCAATTATTAATGATTTTTCTTTACAAATGTAAACCCAGCAAACACACTGTTTACCAATTATTGTGATGTATGTTTAAAAAAATCAATAAAATATATGGGGGGGAAAAAAGAAAGTCCTCAGACAACAACTACAAAGTATGAACAAATAAACCAGAAATCAGAAGACAAAGCAGAGGAAATGGATTTAGAGACAGAAAAGATAAAAGAAGGGAAATAGAAACGGCTATATACAAACAAAATACTGGAAGACTCAGCCATAACAATGAAAATGCAGAAGACCCTTTACTCCTTAGGTCTGCAAAATACACGTGATGGTAAGGCAGAAGATTTTAAAAAATGGAATATAGAGCTGTTAGGGGAAATGTCACAACTTGGGAGACAGGGAATGAAAAGAGAAACTGAGGGAGAAGGAAAGTGGGAGTTGCTTAAGGAATATAAATAGGTGGAATTCCCCCCCCAAAATATCCTATTTAAATTGTCTTCCTCATGCTAAGCAATTTTCACAAAAATAGAAAGAAAATTCCTGGGCGATTTAATTGCCCTGGCTTGGAAAGCTACTTGGCAAAGAAAGAAAGTGAGAGTTAGATGTAAAAAAAGAGAAGATTTGACCTTTTTAGAGGGGGCATTATATGTTTAAATACTTGTTTGAATAAGATTAAAAGAACAGATGACCCTTAAATATAATTAGACTTTTATAATGAAATATATGATTTAGAATTAAAATAGCATTTTTCTTCTTTCTTTTTTTTGATATGGGAAATATGAAAATAAGAGTATTAGTATGAATAAAATTTTAGCTATATAAATGTAATTATTCTTGAGAAAATCATAACTGACAAAGGTATTTTAAATACTGATGGGAAATTAAACCTTAACAAGAGCATGAAAAACAGGATATTGATTTATCAGTTGATGTTATTGTTATTTTTATAATATTAGTAGAATATAATGAAGATGCTTATATCTAACTTTGTATACATCAATAGTACCAAAAATTGTAACTGTGTAATGAGGGGGAAATGGAAAAAATATGGGGACGAAAGGAGGATCAGGGAAAAAATATTGGATTGTCTAGTACTGAACAGATTTATATTGACAAAGTTAATGTCAAATATGTGAATCCAGACAACATATTGTTTACTAAGCACTAAAGACTGTAATTCTTAAAAATCAAGAAAACATTTTATTTTAAAAAAGGAAAAGGAAAGAGAATAAAGGTTGATTTGTGTTTGAATTCAGTTTTGGATTAAGTTTAATGGTTATCTGTCAAGAATTCCAGTTTCATACTAATACTTCAAACTATAAAATTCACTTAAAAAAACCCTCCTAATTTAGACATTAAGAACTGGCAGTTTTCACAAACTGGCATAGTATTTGGATGAAGTTTTTCCTATCTCCTTCTTTAAGAAATATCAACATAACAAATCTATTTCAGAGTGGTAAGCCCTAACTTCAACACTATTTAGTTAATCCTTAATCTTTTAACTTTCAGTTTCACCATCAACTAGTCAGGTCCAAAGCTTTCACATATGTTATGTGTTTATTTATATTCAGTTTTCAGACTATGGTAACCTGTGGTCAAGATAAACAAAACAGCAGCAGAATATCAAATCAAAAATAAAATCAATGAAACCATATCCAATCAGCAACAATTCCACTATGTATGAAAACCAGGCATGAAAACAAAAGAAATCATTACACCTAATATCAAGACTTCAAAAGAGAAGGCAACTGTGAACAAGAAATTCTAGATCGGGGTCCCCAACCTTTCTGGGTTGGCGGCCCAGTGGGAAAGGGAGGGGCAGGCACCTTTATGCGCACATATGCACATACGCAAATGTGGCTGTGTGTGTGTGTGTGTGAACGGGGCCATGAGCATGCGTGCTCCACAAATGGGGCTACTAGCACTGGTTCACAGCTTGGCTAGCACCAATGCGAGGCTCACAGCTTGTGGCTCGGCTAGCGCCGGCACAAGGCTCACAGCTTGGCTAGCACCAGCACAAAGGGAGGGTGAACGCGCACACATGTCCAGCCACTCACACGGCCCAGTGGCCAAGAGGCCGCAGCCCGGTAGTGGGCCATCGCCCATAAGTTGGGCACCTCTGTTCAAGATAGTTACAAAACAGGATAACAGGAAAGATATTAGATCCAAGTATCATTTGATAATTCTGGAGACCAGCCTTCGAAGTTGTTCTCAATGGATGGGCAATATTATTAATATAATTAGTAATATAATTAATATTATTCCCCTCCCCCTTTGCTAATAGTGAGCAGAGTCATTCAAGAACAAGGATATCAACCTTATTTATATTTATGTTTTACATGACCATGTTTTTGTACTTCATTATACATTATAACTGCATAAACCCCAGTGATGTATAAATAAAATTGTGGGATAATACATGAAATACATACACTTTAACATGTATGTAGAAGTGGCAAAACTAGTACAGGAAGTCGACTTACAACAGTTCATTTAGTGACCATTCAAAGTTGCAATGGCACTGAAAAAAGTGACTTTTGACTGTTTTTCTGTTAGGACAGGGGTGTCAAACTGCCGGCCCACGGGCCAGACACGTCACAACAAAACCGTGCCCATCCCATTGCCGGCAATGGGGAAAAAGCTCCGATACGTCACGCAACATCACATGATGTCACAAGTTTGACATGTTAAGTTAGGACCTTTGCAGCATTCCCACGATCATGTGATCAAAATTCAGAGGCTTGGCAACTGGTTCATACTTATTACCATTATTATATCTAAAGGTCATGTGATCACCTTTTGCGACCTTCTGACGAGCAAAGTCAATGGGGAAGCCAGATTCACTTAATCAGTTTACTAACTTATCAACTGCAGTGATTCACTTAACAATTGTAGCAAGAAAGGTCACAAAATGTAGCAAAACTCACTTAACAACAAAAATCTTGGGCTCATTGTGGTCCTAAGTTGAAGACTATCTGTACTTGGTCACAGTATCCAAGAAACAGGGATAATGTTGCATTTAGCAATACCAGCGATACCACTGACAGTTTGAATAGCAAGAAATCAAGGATACAGTGAATGGAAATGTAAAGAGGAAAAACTAGGACGTCTACCTACTAAACACTGGCCTTCTTCAAGCCAGCAACACTTTCAATAGTGTTCAGGGTAGAGCACATTAGCTATGAAAAGTCACAGAAGACTTATTGTTCAGCCTGTTAAAAAGCAACTTTAAAAATCCCGTTCTCTGTCACAAGAAACCCCAAGTCTGTGGTTTAATACCAGACATTGCAGGCCATGTCCCGCGGAGAAGTCCCCGCGAAGAAGCCCCAGAACCCGCTTTGGTCTCTGCGGTGCCTCTATGCGCCCCGGGATTCGAAGCAACTTCCAAGGCCCAGCCTAAAGCCAAGAACGACCCAGACGCGCTTCTTTCTTCACCTGCTCAACGCCGAGGAAAGCATAGAAGTTTTGCGGTACTTCCTCCACGAGGTCGAAGAGCTCCAAGTCGCCGGTCTCCCAGGCGAAGGCGAATGGTACGAGCAAACCAAGCACCAGCAGCTGCGGCCAACGCAGCCCCGTCGAGGGGCGTGCGTGGCAGCACAGAGCGCCCTGAGGATTCTCCCGCATCCCCTCTCCAAGGCTGAGTTTAACCCAGAACAGCTGCTACTGCTGCGCCGCAGCTACACAACCCGGCAGACGTGGCCAGAAAGGGGACTGCCTTCCTATTACGCATGCTCCGCTCGCCACGCCGGTTCCGCTCCTCCCTCCGTGAGTCCCACGAGGGAGAACCCAGGACGGGGCCCGGCCAATGGGCGATCGCAATACAGCGCGTCATGAAGCAGAACAACCACAAGACATGGGAAGAGGCCTGCAAAGAGGCTCTAAGTTGGCTGCTCAGGGCGGGAGAAAAGGAAGGTGTTAGAGCTACGGTAGAACAAAAGGAAGGGGCTGGGACGCTGTTTGGACGTGAGGCCTCCTCCGGAGTGGCAAACTAAACTGACCTTGTAGTGAAGGGTCAGTCTATTGCAAGTCGCATGAGATAACTTGTTGGATTCCTTGTTACACTTGCACGTGCTCTCGATCCTGGAAAAGCTCTGAGTTAACCATTCCATGGCATCTGATGAAGTTCAAGAAAGCTTATAATTTTTAATAATCTGTTAGTCCGAAATATGCTACCCGACAGATGAGGACCTCAGAGAAATAATGTGGGTAGATGTCTGGAATGCTGCTGGAGAAGGATTTGTCTCAAGCCTGACCCAACATTGGTAAGAGTTCAAGCTTGAGCTACACAGTGACCGTTTAAGAGGCAAAAATAAATAGTTTGCTGTCCCAATTGCATCACTGAATGCTATCCAGCAACCTTTTATAAGGTGACTTGGTGAAGATCTTCACCAAAACCATATGAAAGTCTGCTGTAAAAATTTTTTTTGCCACATTTGGTGGGCAAAGTCACTCAGAATCCAGATGAGCTGACTTGCAGCTTTTGAAATAAGCTGGTATCATATTGATCTTATTATTGGACACAGCCCTCTACAATGTTGATTGTATCCCTGGATACATGTATCCCTGGATCCTTGACCCCATAGTTAAAGCCATCTGTGAGAGAAGGTTGAATTTGAGCAATACTCAAGTCAAAAATTCTAGAAAACTTTAAGAACTTATATACTATTTGTAATCTAAAACTGGAAGTCCTCAGTTAACAAGCACTCATTCAGTGACCATTTGAAATTACGACTACTGAACAAGAGATGATTATGACTGGTCTTTGAAGTTCTGGTCATCCCAGCACCCCCTTGGTCATATGATAGTAATCTGGCCATTTGGCAACCAGCAACTAGCTGCAACATATTGCAGTCATGTGATCTCTATTTGTGACCTTCCCTATTGACTTGCCACAAGCAAAGTCAAGCTGACAGGGAAGGTTTCAAATTGGTTGGGTAAGTCTATGCACCCTCCCGGAGCTTTGTTGTGCTTGCACCATGCCACTGCAGCCATTCATGTATTCTCCCCAGCCACTTGTGCACCCTCATGCACCTTCCCCCCAACAGCAGCCATCCCAAGACCCATTACCCTTATGACTTCCTGCCAGCCATACACTCTCCTTGGCCATGTGCACACCCTCTCCTACCCAGCAACAACCACTTCAAACCCCATCATACCTGTTTAGCATCTTCCTGGCCACTGTGCACTCACTCACTCCCTCTCTCACCCGGCAGTAGCCACCTGCCTGCTGGCCTGCTTGTAAGGTACCTGAGATTTGCAACTTCCTCTTGCTTTCCCTATTAATTTTGATTTTAGAAACTGGCAAGAGCTTGCAAAAAGGTACTCATTTAGCAATGTCAATGGGAACTATAGGAATTGTGGTCATGTGACATTGCAGATTACAACCACATCATTTAGCAATGGAAATTATAATTTTAATTACCATTATAATTCAAGGACTCTCTCTAATCTCAAATAAGGAATCAAACCTAATAAATGTCTACTTTTTGTAATTAAAGAAATTACAGCATTCCACAGTTTTTTCTACGAGCTTCCAACAAGCAAAATCAATGAGGAATCCAGCAAGGCAGGTTGCAAGTCACTCCAGTAAGTCACTCATACCCTCTCCCACTCAGCGACAATCGCCTTTGGACCTGCTGCACCTATGGGCAGCTGCCATCCATCCAGCCACTTTCCCTTGCTCAGTGGAAGGCAACCCCGCTCTCACACTACACTTGATCAGTCATCCAGCACTACCGGACAGCAACCACATATCTGCCCACCAGCCTACATATGAATTGCCTTCACAGCTGACCGGAAACTGAAAGGAGGTTCTCACTTAGCAACTCATGATACTTGCTTAACAATGACAATCAGGAGTGCCAGGATTTCCATTGTCAAGCAATGCAGTTGTAGGAGATGACCAGGCTGAGCCCAAGGGAGAGGTCAAATGCGTCATCAGTCATGAGTCCCTGCACACCCACAAGAGATCTAAGTCCAGCCCAATTTGAATCTTTCTTAACTCCTGCTAATTTCCCTTGACCGTTAGTAGCTCAGATTCTTATAGACAGCTTAAGCTTGCAATAAATCTTTATACTCATTTAAACTGCCTGAAACTCCTGATTTCCCTGGCACATGACATTACTCACCATACCAAAAATTCCGGAATACCCTGGCCATGATCTCAGATCCCAATGCTACAGCACTAGCAGACAAGCAGGCCTCCAGTCTGTCGGAAGACGCCAAAATGCAACTGAAAACGAAATCAGGAATCTTGCAGCCAGTTTTCAACAAATGATGCAGCAAATGCAAATCCGAACTCAACAAGGCATTTCTCTGAAACCACAACCACCTGCTTCACCTATCCAGGCACAACTACCTGTTCCGGCTATACTCATCCCCAAGTCGCCTGGCTGCCTATCACAAAGATTCACTGGTGAGCCTGATAAGATGAGAACATTCCTAGCACAGTGCAATGTGTTCATCAGCACCGACCTGGGGAGTTTCCAGTAGAGAGATCAAGAGTCTCCTTCTTCCTCACTCTTTTTATTGACTTTGCTGTTAAATGGGCATTTCCATTGATCAGAACCAGTGATCCCATCCTAAATAGTTACCCAAACTTTCTCACTAGATTTAGAGAGAACTTTGGAGACTATTCAGATAGAAACCGCCAAACAACACATTTTCCAACTCTGCCAGGGCAATAATTCCATGATATACCCTGAAGATTTCAAACTCATTGCAGCAGATCTGGAGTGAATTGAGTCAGTTTTAAGAAGACAATTCAAGAAGAAGCTTAACAAGGCCATAATCACATAACTGATACAACAAGGTATTCCCCAGTGTCTATAAGACCTCTGTCTAGCCACTAGAGCAGCTGAATCTTTACTCGCTGAACTTGAAGCATTTTTGGCAGCCCTAGCCAACCACTTCCAAAGCTGATTTCCCCTGTCACTACACCTAGCCTCCCTGCTCTCTTTGATTTAGACGCTGAAGAGCCGATGCAAACTGGAGCACCCAGACAAGCTTCAGCAGTTGAAGAACAGCAAAGGGGCAGAGAGGTTGCCTTGTGTTTCTACTGTGGAGAGGCCGGTCAAGAATTGTCCTACTAAATCTCCCAGGAGAGGCAACAGACAGCCTGGCAATGTCTTCACTATCCACCACCTGGACAAGCCCCAAGGCCAGAGAAATGTCCCCCCTCCATAAACTCACGGGGCGAGGCACCCAAGCACTGAACAGAGCTCAATTACCTCCAAACATAAATAGAATTTAATTCTATCCTGACACCTCCCAGTGGTCAGGAAACCACTATCCCTGTTTTGATAGATTCTGGGTCAACTTCTGACTTTATAAATCTAGTTACATCCAGAAACTTAAGATCCCTATAGTTTCCCTGAAGACTCCATTGCTATGGTGGTCGAATTTTAAAAGCAGGCCCCATTACTCATGCCATAGTGCCTTTGAAGTTAACAGTAAATCAGCAGTCTGAAAACTTAACCTTCTTCGTAGCTGAATATATTGATCTTCTACTAGTGCTGGGAACCACTTGGTTACAACATCACAACCCTACTATTAGGTGGAAAGACTGACATCACAACCCTACTATTAGGTGGAAAGACTGGTCTATTGCCTTTGAAAATCCTGGATGCCTTTCTCACTGTGATCAGCCCTCCGAAGCCCCTCACCAGCCCTCCCTAAAAGTTCACAGAAAGAATCCCAATCTGCCAAGTAAATACTCAGACCGCTGATGTTTTCAGAGAGGAGGAAGCCTGGGTCCTCTCCCCACACAGAAATTGCAATTGTACCATAAATTTGGTCCTGGTACCAAAGTTCCTGCCAGGAGACAATACCAAAAATTTACTGCAGGTAATCCTCGACTTACGACAGTTCATTTAGTGACCATTCAAAGTTACAACAGCACTGAAAAAAGTGACTATTTTTCACACATGACCATTGCAGTATCCCCATGATCACATGATCAAAATTCAGCTGCTTAGCAATTGGCTCATATTTATGACAATTGCAGTGTCCTAGGGTCATGTGATCCCACCTTTTGTGACCTGCCAAAGTCAATGGAAAAGTCAGATTCACTTAACCATGTTATTAAATTAACAATTGCAGTGATTCACTTAACAACTGTGGCAAGAAAGATCATAAAACGGGGTAAAACTTAACAAATGTTTCACTTAGCAACATAAATGTTGAGCTCTATTGTGGTCATAACTCGAGGACTACCTGTACAGAATAAGAAACTTTAAAACAACATTTGGACTCTTAATTTTCAAAAGACCCTCTGTCAGAGCATGCACAGTCTTATTGCGCTGAGGTAACCCAGGAGAAAACACAGTAAACAGTGGTCTATATTAAATTGTGGTTTATATTACAATATCTACAAATATACTAGAAACAAAATACATACACGTGATAATTCAGCAAACTCCAATATACAGCAATTGCAGCAGGAAACGGACAAGAGAGAACACAGCATTAAAAGCCTTCCCTTTTATACTCAGGCTCTTAAAGGGATACACACACCTGCTGAATCATCCTTATGATTGCATTATCCACCTTACATTACATTACATCATTACATGAGCTGTTTAGCCTTTAAATAATTATCCTGACACCTTCCCAGTCTCCTGCCTTGGCTTCCACCTTCTTTGTACCCAAGAAGTAAAACCCCAATGGGTCTAATAATGGTGAGAACCCCCCACTGAAAGTGATCCATAATTACAAGGCTTTAAACATAATGGTCTCACAGTAACAACATTATCCACTACCGTTAATTCGAGACCTATTAGATAGACTGCAGAAAACACGCTTTTTCATGAGACTGGACCTCTCCAATGCTTACAATCTCATTTGAATCAAAGAAGGCCAGGAATACTTAACTTCCTTTGATATAGATACAGCAAATTTGAATACATAGTGCTGCCTTTAGACTGTGTAACACCCCAGCCATATTTTCCAGATTCATGAATCAAATATTTGCAGATTTAAAAGATACATTCATTGTCCTATATTTAGATGATATCTTAATCTACTCTGAGAATGAGGCTCAGCACACAGACCATGTGTACACACTTCTCAATAGACTAAGACATAATCACCTCTTTGCCAAGCCAGAAAAATGTGCCTTTGATTTGCAACAATTAGATTTCTTGAACATGGATGAGCTATTTTAGACTGGGAGAATACAATTTTGTACAAACCAGAGTCTTGCTTCCAGAGAAGATGGTAATGTTTTTAGATTAGGAATCAGTATTCTCCATCAGATCCTACAATATTTTCTTTCTGATAAGCATTTATTTACCACTCAAATTGCTATTACTATAACCAGAAACAGGTAATTATTTTGTGTCTTATTTATTAGAGATAGCTTATTTTATTTGTCTGAATGGCACCCCATCATCATCCTTCTAAACTGAGTTTAGTCAGATATTTATTAGAAAACATGATGGCTATTTTAACTAAGAGAACAAATAAAAGCAATTAAAGGCATTGTTAACATTGAGTTATCAGTTTGAATGTACCTAAAAACAGAATATTTCAGTTGAAAGATCATGAGATGGCAGTGGATACATCTAAAATTGATTGATTATGAACATTCTTCATGATCAAACAGTGGAAGACTTACTCTCACTGGAACAGTTTATGGTTATTTAGAACAGGGCTTTTCAACCAGTGGTACGGGTACCACCTGTGGTATATTGGCACCTGGCAGATGGTACGCGTCCATCCTAGAAAAGTGGTAGTGGGGGAGGGGAATGAGCTGAACCGGTGGCAGCACCGCACAAGCCTAAGGGAGAGATGGTTGGAGCTGCAGGGCTGTCAGGGCTCAGCGGATGCGCCAGGATCAATGCTGCTTTCCAGCTGATCGGCGCTTCTTTGAGACTGTCAAGGCTCAGTGGAAGCGCCAGGATCAGCGCCAGGCTCCAGCTGGAGCTCGGTGTTGATCCTGGTGCTTCTGCTGAGCCCTGAAAAAGCACCAATCAGTTGGAAAGCAGCACTGATCCTGGCACTTCTGCTGAGCCCAGAAGAAGCGCCGATCAGGTGGAATGTTGCAGCATCTCCAGGGTCTTGTGATTTACATTCAGACACTTGGCAACTGATTCATATTTATGACAGTCACAGTGTCCCAGGGTCATGTGAAGTGACCAAAATCTGCTGCAACCACCCAGCAGACAGGGGGAATAAAAACCAAACACCCCCAGCCCAGCCCAGCCCCGCCCCGCTACTTTTTGGGGGGGGTCATCAAGTTTTTGACACCTTGCTAGGCGACTGGTGGTACTCGGATATTGCCATATCCTAAAAGTGGTACAATGGGTGAAAAGGTTGAAAAGCCCTGATTTAGAATTCCAATAGAAACTGAGAAAGACCAGCTGGTTCTCTTTATGAAAGCTCTGAGATGGGAAGGTTTGTATAACGATTACAAGATAAATATAGAGTGGCTTCTTGAAAGGGCTCCTCATTTTTGTACAGCTGATATGCCTCTCCCCCACTCATTGTGAAGTTCCTTGAGGAACTTGAGGAATAAAATTTTACCGAAAGTTGATTTCCTCAAATAATTGAATGGGGAGATAAAAGTGTGATGTTTTTCCATATCACATTAAGGAAGACAGAGAAAGGTGATCAACACATCGAATGATATTTTTAAGAGAATAATCTGCCAAATTTTATCAAATTTCCAGTTTTGAAGTTTTAAAAAAGGCACTCAGAAGTCATTTCGTAAGAATGAAAGTTAAAATGTTAAATCTCTTTAAGCTCTTATTGAAAGAAGAGGATTTTTAAAATTATAAGATTTTGCTACTATGCTTGCTTGCATTCAAGTTATTACATTTATCTCTAGTTCTTATATGCATTTTGCTTGTTATATCTATATGTTTGGGATACAGAATAGTTTACAGATTTACAGGTTCTTTTACAGCTTTACTCTGTCTTCCCTTCATTTCCTTTCTCCCTTGCTTTGCTTTTTCTTCCCCTACCTCTAAATACATCTTCATTACTATGGTAGGTTTGTGTGTTTCTTTCTTTTTTATTGATTGTATGCCATCAAGTCATTGTTGACTCTTAGTAACCACATGAATAGATTTTCACATGACAATTTGCCCCTACCCTGTTTTATCAGATCTTCCATCCATGCACTCATGGCCACTGTAGCTGAATCCATCTATCATGCTGCTAGTCATCCTTTTCTCTTTCCTTACACCTTTCTAAGAATTAGAGCTTTCTTTTTTTCAGAGAGCTGGGTCTTAACATGATATGTTTTTCTCTCTTTCTTCCACTCTCTTTCCCTCTGCATTCATTCATTCATTCCTAAGCAGAGCAAAGGACCTACTATATTTTATAGGTCTGTTTTCTTGCTATTTACAAGAGGATGTTAAGGTTTTAAAATAGGTTACAACATTATTCAAGCTGTTAAAAACCCAATTAAGGCAAGATTTACATTAACATTAAAAACCTCTGACAACATCCATTAGAATCAATGCTTTGCTCAAAGTTAATATCAATAAGATGTAACAGCCACAACCTCTTTGGATTCTGGAAAAGATTTTATAAGTTTTTTTGAAGTTTTTATGATGAATTGCTTCTTCACCCCCTAAATCATCTATATGTAGTAATTCTATGACCCTTGCTTCATTATAGGTAGTCCTCAGGTTATGACAAGCAATTGAGAGCAGAATTTCCATCACTAAGCAATGCAGTTGTAAAGTGTATGTCATATGACCAATCATTTAGCAACTACAATCTCAATTTCCATCATAACTCCAGGAATGTGCTGGTCATTAAGTAGGAAGAAATGGGAGTCCCAGGCAAGCAGGCAAGCATGCGGTGGCAATCCCAGCAATCCAAGTTGCTATCATAACTCCAAAACTGCATAGCTCATTAAATGGGAAGAGGTGAATCTCAGATAAGCAAGCCAATGGGTGCTGTGGGAAGGCAAAGGGTTGCTGCAGGCAGGCACTCCAAGGCACTGGAGAATGGCAAAAACAAGATAAGGTAAGGTAAGGTAAGGCAAGGCAAGACAAGACAAGACAAGAAGACAAGACAAGACAAGATAAGATAATCTTTATTGTCATTTTTTACTGTGGGCACAACGACACACATTAAAAATGAAATTTAATTCCCTACTCTTAAAGTGAATACATACATGACACACCTAACTATATACAACATATGTATAGACCTATACCCCTACATATACATAACATATGAATATTAAACACTGTCCATCTTGAATATATAACGGAAGGAGGAAGCTTGAGAGTTCACAAGGTTTATACTGTATGGAACAAAACTGTGGCTGAATCTGGATGTTCTGCTTCGGATACCACGGAGCCTCCTCCCAGAACAAGGAAAACAGATTGTGAAGAGGATGTGTTGTGTTCCAGACAATCTTACGGACTCTGCTCAAGCAATGCTTCTGTGCTATGTCCTGGATGGGAGGGAGGGAACTGCCAATGATCTTTTCAGCCATCCTCACCACTCTGCACCGCCTTCCTGTCTGAAGCAGTGATGCTTCCAAACCAGACTGTGATGCTGTATGACAGGATGCTCTCGATCGTCCCCCTGTAGAAAGTGGTAAGGATAGGAGAAGGAAGATGTGCTTTTCTCATGCGATGCAGAAAATGCAGGCAATGTTGTGCCCACTTCACCAGTGTCTCACTGTTGAGCGATCAAGCCAGCCTACTTGTTAACTGCACACCCAGGAATTTGATGCTGGTAACCATCTCCACAGGTGAATCATTAATGCACAGAGAAGTGTGGCTGTGCCTGCCTTTTCTGAAATTGACAATGATCTCTTTGGTTTTTCTGGTATTTAAAACTAGGCTCTTCTCCTTACACCAGTTCACTAACCCCTCAACCTCCTTGCGGTAAGCACCATCATTGTCATCATGAATAAGGCCCACCACTGTTGTATCATTTGCGAACTTCACAGTATGGTTGGTGGCAAACACAGAGAACCGGTTGTTCATATATTTGAATCCCACCACTGGTTAGAAGATATTCCAAAGTACAGGGAGGCCAAAATGAATTGGGAGCAACTTCCTGCCAACTTTCCCATTGACTTTGCTTAAGGGAAGCCAGGGGGGAATGTTGGAAATCTTGATCACAAGGTCTCAGCTTACTGCAATGTTGAAATAAACAACCAAGCACTGAGGACCTAGATCAGACATGTCAAACACAAGGCCCGGGGTCCGGATGCGGCCCGTGAAGTGGTTTCATGTGGCCCACGAAGCCATCCTGGAAACAGTGAGAGAATGGCCCCCTCTGCCTTGGCCCTGGCCCAGGCCAGCCGGGAGCCAATGTACAATTTTGTGGTGGCCATTATGCTGAAACGCATTCAGTCTTAGCTCCACAAGGCTGTCTGGAAACAGTGAGGAACCAGCCCCTGCCGCATCGGCCCCGCCCCCTGGGTGCATGCTGGGGAGGTGTCACCCTTTGTGAGGAATGAATGCACTATTGCCTGGAAATGGCCAGCAAATGGCCCTCGCCTACTTCACATATCCAGCTTGATGGGCTCTGGGGGAGCGGTTTCGGCAGGCAGTGGGGCGCTCTCCTCACAGCGCCGAGAGCTGAGTTGGACGGTGCGAATCCAAAAAGAAGCATGAGGCCGCCCAGCTCCCAGTCTGCCCAGTTTCAGCAGGCAGCAAGGTGCAAAACTGACGAGCTTCGCACCGCCTGGTTCAGCCTCTCGGCGCTGTGAGGTGAGCGCCCTGCTGCCTGCTGAGACCGGGCAGGCTGGGGGCTGAGCGGCATTGCGCAGGTAATGTTGACTCTCACGCTGCCTATGGCATTCCCTCTCCCAGAGCCCACCAAGTCAGATATGTGAAGTAGGTGAGGGCCATGTGTTGGCCACTTCCAGGCGATGGTGCATTTCTTCATTCCTCACGAAGGGTGACATCTCCCCAGCTGCATTTCTTGCCTGTTTTTCTCCCTCCCTCATCTCAAATATTTTCCCACCACTCTGTACTTAGGAAGGAAGGAAAGAAGGAGAGGGAGGATCTGAGGAAATCCTGCCTTAGTCCTGGACCATAACCCATGTTCTGGTCCATATGACTTCTTCTAGAGCTTTCACCTTGAAAAGATCAAAGGTTCACTTGCCACTTAACATAAAATATTATACAATCTAATAATTATGAGGGGACGCATGGTTGATACATAGGTTATGTAGGTCATTAACCATCTAGTTGGATACAGATGATCTTCAGAGGATTCCAGAGCAGATTTTAAAAAGTTGGCACTTCCATCACTGCTCATGACTTCCATCTTGAATTTTTTTACAACCCCCATCACTGCCCCTCCTCCTGCAAAGTAATTTCTGAATGTATGAGTTCCTTTTCCTAACACAAGAAAAAAGCCAGGGCACAGAGAGTAAGGAGCTGCTAGGCTTTCCACCTCATTCACCTTAGACTAGGACTGTTTAATGTATGAATTTGTTTGAAAAATAAGTGCTGGCTTGTAGTGCATACCCACACTGCTTATATTTGCCATGTATTTCTCCCCTTTAATTCCTTTATTCAGTCGTGACAGTAATATATTGTTCAGCCTTGACAGGAAAACATGGAGGTTAACAAACTGTGCCACGGTCCCTTTAGGTTTTATAAGGAAGTTGTCAGGGCAGACTTTGAAAACAATTCTGAGTAAACTGCATTGTACATACTATGCAATACATGGTTAGAAAGCATTTTGCCCTGAATAATACAATTCTAATAGGACATCTGATTCCATAATTTAACAAGTGACAAGACTCAAATTTTGACTGTGGTTTTTTTTCTCATAAAAATTAGATAAGATATACTCGTTCTAGTACATGTTTTTTTCCTTTGCAGATTTCAGACTTAACAAATATGTCATTGTGTTATGATGGCCCAAACCTGTTGCATCTATTGACTTTATTTCAGTAATATGCATCCAGCTTCACAGAGCATGATACCAGTTATTCATTGCTAAATTTCACAAATATTTCCATGTAGACTTCATCGATATTTGCAGTTTTTTAAAATGCCATTTGACCACAAGGGGGCAAGGAGAAGTTTCTCTCAGCTCATCTCAACCTCACAATAATCTTTACATTGTTTTTTGCCTTAACATGGAACATGTAGTGAATCAATGTTGTCACAAATATAGCTTTTACTTAATATTGTTATAGCATTTTTTTAAAAATTGATATTGTTATTATGGGTTTGATACTATTTTACCTTCTTGGGAGCTGTCCTGGAGTATTAACAAACTTTTAGAAAACTTTCATTAAAGTTTTATAAATGTAGTGATAAGCCTTACTAAACACATAGGTAATATAGTCAAGGCTCGTGTATCATATTAAGCCAGAAAATGAATTATTTGCTTTTGGTTGGCTTATTATGCTATATGAACTCAGTCATTACAATTTGTAAATCATTGTACATGGCTTGATATGCTGTATGGGAGTTTCTTAGGTAATACTCAAATATGACAGCCTGAAGCTTACAATCTCTTATTTATTATTTTCTAGAGCTCCTTCTAATCACAAATGCTAAAAGTCTTTGGTGCAGTTCCCCTCAGTTTTCAAGTAAGACACTCGTAAATATGTAGTGCCAAGCCTCTACAATAAGTTTAAGATGGTTTGCATAAAATAATCCTCCCAATTTCTCCCTCACCCCTCCAGGAAAAAAATAAAATTTAATTGCTCCTGTCTACATAACATGGTCCCACTTACTATGAACATCTCTTTGCTACTGGGTTTCTCAGCTTCCCAAACAATTTTGTTTTGGTCACCAAAAAAAACACCCTCTTTATAGTTTTTTTCTCATATCTCAACATAGCAAATTACTTGGCCTTTAAAAATTACTTAGCTTTTTTTTGTAATGCATATAACATGTCAGTGTGACAAGCAAATAAATGTGGAGACTTTGCATCTACATAACAATGACTATTATTTACATAAATATGAAAAAATATCAAGGTAATATCACAAGAGAATTGTACTAAATAGAAAGTGTTAGAATGGAGGAATAAAGTAAAAAGATTAATGCAACTAGAATATTCAAAGGAACATAAAATAATAAAGCTTGCACTATTTCTTGTGCAGGTTTAAAAGTCATGTTAAAGACACCCTACTTTAAGGACTTGATTCTTTAAGTCAAAAACAAACCACAAATCATATTTTAACAGAGTTGTTTTAAGTTAACTGAACTAATACTATTAATTTCTCTGAAAACCTAATCATAGTAATTCAACATTTGTGGAAACCCAAACATTCTGAGTAATAGTACATCAGTTAAAAGAGATTGTATCTTTTCGCCTGGAACAAAGGGTAAAATGTAATATACCCTTCAGATATTGATCTCTATTGACAGACCCAGACGCTTCCAAGCTTAGCCCACAGCTCTGTTCTTAGGGAGCTTGCATCCAAATTCTACCTAGGCCCAGACTCTGCTCAACTTTTGCAATCAGATGTTAGCTCAGCTATGACTTGTCCAATATTCTAAAATGGATTAAATTAATTGGATTCCCCATCTAGGATTCTGGCTGGGGAATTCTGGGAGCTTATATCCATACATCTTACTGCTGCTAAGATTGAGAAATACTGCCCTAAGATAATATTCTGCTTTCCTCTTTTCCTGTCAGTTTTTTCATCATGAGTTACATAACTTGCTATAGTTTGTATATATTTGTGTGTGTGTGTGTGCTGAGTGGAAGAATTTCTTGCATAACTATTTTTATATTTCCTGTTCTATTTTCCTTCAAGTGGTTAATCAGATGTTATTCAGAGGGAGATAAAATTGTTGAGTGTTTTCACCTCACTTCTCTAAGTTTCAGGATTTAAAACTGAATCTTAAAGAGAGACTCGTACTTCAATGTCATAAAATAGTCCCTTAATTATAAAACCTCATTTCAGTTCTAACGAAGTTGTTGCTAGTTCAATATATTCTTTTTTGTATTTAAAAGGAGGAATTCTTTGATTTATCCTAAAAAAAATGCTGGAAAGGAAGGTTCAACTTCCTGCATTGGCTGAAGGATGGTAGAATATTTTAGACTGGGCCAAAGGGTGAAGAAAAATGAGCTTTCTGAAACACTCCAGATTTAGATCCTTCCAGCTGCCTTGCAATGACTGTTTCTAACTGAACTGGCTTTCGAACCTCCTCTCCTTCTTTAAAAGGTAGGGTTTGGGGATGAAGAAGGGATTTTGAATGGAATGTTGGTAGGGATGATAGAAAGCTAGGTTTTGTTTTTGTTTTTAATTTTTATTAATAATACAAAATTAAAAACACATTGGACATAGATATGACGTCACTGGTTCCATACATCTTCCGACATTTTACAGTAGTATTAGTATTCATATAAACATATAGTTCTTGAGCTTTGCTCACTATTTATAATATAATATTAACACTTTTTCCCTTATTTCTGTATATCTATTTATCTTTTAAATATACATTTGTCTATAATCTATATTTTATTCTAACACTATACATTTGTCTTGGCTACCCTCTTATTGTCTATCCAATCATAAAATTGTTCCCAGATTTTGTAGTACTTACTTTCACTTTTATCCTTGAGTTCCCATGTAAGTCTATCCATTTCAGCGCAATTGAAAATTTTCAGTAATATTTCCCCTTCGGTTGGAGTATCTTTCTCTTTCCATTTTTGAGCGAAGGCTATTCGTGCCGCTGTTACTATATGCAGTAGTAAATAATTTGTATCTTTCTTATATTTTCTTTCTATAATTCCCAATAAAAAAAAATCTGGTTTGGCCTCTATATCTATTAGCAAAATTTCTTGCAGCCATTTCTTTAATAAGTTCCAAAATTTTTGTGTCTTTGGGCATTGCCACCACGTGTAGTAGTAATTCCCAATGGTCTCTCCACACTTCCAACATATCGAGGATTTCTCCTTGTTCATTCGTGCTAATCTTGTGGGAGGGAGGTGCCACCTATAAAACATCTTATAGAGGTTTTCCTTATAGGAGGTTGCTAGAGTAATTTTTAGGGTTTTTTCCCATAAACTTTGCCAATTATCCAAATCAATATTGTGCTCAAAATATTTACACCAAATTATCATCGTTTCTTTCACCTGTTCCTCAATCATATCTTGCTCTAATAAATATCGATATAGTTTATTTATAATCTTGCCTTCCCTACTAAATAAGATTTTATCTAATTCCGAAGAGTCTTGCTTTATGCCCCGTTCCTTTTTGTCTTTATTAAATTTGGATTGGATTTGAAGATATGCCCACCATTCCAAATCAATTCCTTCTTCCTTTAAGGTATTTCTTGCTTTTAATTCTCCTTTCTCATTCAAAATATCTTTATAGGTGACAGCACCCCCACGTTTTATCAAATTTAGATGTGTGTACATTTCTAATGTAGACATCCAGTTGGGGATTTTCATATAATTATTTCTTTTTATTTTTTTCCAGATATCCAATAGTGCTCTCCTAATATAATCCTTCCGGAAGTATTGTTGGGCTAAATGTCTTTCTTCCCACAAAATAGCATGCCACCCTGTCTATAGGTCATGACCTTCTAGTGCTAATAATCTTGTATTTTTGAGATGCATCCACTCGTTTAGCCAGACCAACATTGCTGCCTGATAATACTTTGTCCAGTCTGGTAGGCCAAATCCTCCTCTTTCTCTAGCGTCTTGTAATCTGATTCTCGGTCGTTTCCTTTGCCATATGAATTTTGAAATGAGTCTATCCAAATTTGTTAAAAAAATCCTTTTTAAGCCGAATTGGTATGCATTGAAATAGAAACAACATTTTCGGAAGAACATTCATTTTAATGGTGGCTATCCTACCCATTAAAGATAACTGTAGTTTTCCCCAATTTCCCAAATCAGACCTAATTTGCACCATTAATTTATCATAATTGTCTTCTTTCAGAGTGATGCATCTCGCTGTCAATTGGATTCCCAAATATCTTATTTTTTTCGTAGTCTGCATATTTATCCTTCCCTCCAACTCTTTTTTTTTTTTTTGCTCTTCAGTCATATTTTTAACTATCATTTTTGTTTTATCCTTATTTATTTTCAGGCCTACTACTTCTCCATAGTCCTCCAGCACTTCCACAGCCTAAGACCAGATTGTACAGACTCTTCAATAATAAATACAAGGTCGTCCGCAAATGCCTGTACCTTAAAACTTTCTTTTCTTACTTTTAAACCTTTGTTTGTCTTCTCAAATTGTTCTAAGTAAAACCTCTAATGAGAAGATAAAAAGCAGTGGAGATAGCGGACAACCTTGCCTAGTGCCTTTTTGAATTAAAAAGTTCTTTGTCGTTTCCCCATTTATCACCACTCTGGCTTCTTGTCTGGAATAAATTGTTTGGAACATCTTTATAATTTCCCCCCCAAATCCATATATTTTAATTGTTCTAGTATGAAGTCCCATTTGACATTGTCAAATGCTTTTTGCGCATCAATGAATATCAACGCCATCTGTTTTTCGTTATGAGCTTCATAATATTCTATCGTATCCAAAATAATCCTAATGTTATTCCTTATATGCCATCCGGGAAGAAAGCCGTTTTGGTCAGTATGAATAAAATTCTCTAAAATTTTCTTTAGTTTATCTGCCATAATTGTCATGAATATTTTATAATCTGAATTTAGTAGGGATATCGGCCTATAGTTTTTAATATAAGTCAAATCAGAATTTTCTTTGGGAATCAATGTGATTGTTGCTTCTTTCCACAATTCAGGTATCTTGGCTTTATTCAGTACATCATTGTACACCTTTAATAGCAGTGGGCTTAATATTTCCTGATGATTTTTATAGATTTCTGAAGGTAGACCATCTGGGCCTGGTTGTTTTGTTACTTTTTTGTTTTTTAATTTCCTCAGATATCTCCCTTGCTGTTATCTCATTATTTAATAAATTTTTACCTTCCTCCGAGATTCTGGGCAAATCTGTTTTTTGAAGGTATTGCACCATGTTGGTAGGGATGATAGAAAGCTAGGTTTGATCTAGTTTATCCAAATGACAGTCTCTATCATTTTAAAGCAGTGGTTCTCAACCTTTTTAATGCCGCGACCCCAACCGGTCATAAGTCGAGGACTAAACCGGTCGTAAGTCGAGGACTAAACCGCTCGTAAGTCGAGGACTACCCAACCGGTCGTAAGTCGAGGACTTTTTCTGCCCAGGAGCGCCGCGCATGCGTGGTTCCGCCCCCTGCACCGGCTGAGGCATAGCTGGCAAGTGGCAGAGACGGAGCAGGCCGACCACCAGCTGGCCCAGCTCAAGGGAGGTAAGGCACCCGCCGGAAAAGGGGAAAAAATGGCGGACAGCCTTGCTTGGCGACCCCCGTGAAATGGTCGATCGACCCCAAATGGGGTCGCGACCCATAGGTTGAGAACCACTGTTTTAAAGCAATGTTTCACTGATCTAGCTAGGGATAGTCATCAAAGTGCCTAATCAGAAAAACAATAGAGGCTAAGGATACATATTCTTGTCTATGTACAAATGGTCCTCAACTTATGATCATTTGTTTAATGAATGGAAAGACATTGTAATGCTATGTAGCCACACACTACTTCCTGCTGGTATCATGAAAAGGCAGTTTAGATTGAGAGCAAAAGGTTAAAAATAATATATACATACTCATCATAATACTCCATTTTGGGATAAGCCACAAAGAAAGCCACAAAATCACAAAAAAGGGTCCAAGAAAAAGTAAATCAAATTAAAGGCTTGAAATATAAAAAGGAAATATAGGTGAAACTAGTTTACACTAGCTGTGCTCCATTTCTTTCTTTCTCTCTTATAAATCTGCCTTTTTTCTACCACATGTATACAACGCTTCATAAATTGCTTTTTATTCTTTAAACTCACCTTTTCCCATTTTGTAGAAGTCAATAAACGCCATCCAACTGTACAATGTGTTGTTTTTCTCCATTTAAGCAACTCATTCACTCTTTTTTACTTTGTATATAGTTTTGCAATTTGATCCTCATTAATTCTCTTCATATGACCAGTATGAATTTGTCATATCGAAAAAAATGAATGATAATGAATCTGCAAAATAAGTAAGTGAAGAAAGAATAAAGAAGTCAAAGGAAAAGGGGGAAATTGATCAAATTGTGATTGGAAATTGTTGATGAGATTCTCAAAAAGAGAGAAGTGAGAAGTTTAAAAAACTAAAAGCAATCTACAGGCATGGTAGAAAGAGGTTTTGCAAAGACAGAAGGGTATAGTGAATGGTGTTGACATAAATTAGATTCAGCTAATTTATTGTTTAATTTACATCTCTCTGTCAAACGATACTGGATGGCTTACAACATCATAAAAGCCCAATATAAAACAATGAAATAATAAAAAGTGGGCTGTGTGAGTTCACCCAATTCAGCATTAAAATTTAACAGAAAATTAGATAAAAATGGACTGATATGTAAACTGGGTGGAGGTGAGATCTTCTCCTAACCTCTAGAGTGGAATATCCCCTTCGAGCCCCAAGACATTTGGCAGAGCCAGGTTTTCAGGTCCTTTTGGAAGGCCAAGACAATGGGGCAGATCTCACTTCAAGGGGCAAAACATTTCAAAGGGCAGGAACCCCTGCAGAAAAGGCTTTTCTGGAAACCTGCCACCTAGCCCTTGGCCAACAAGGTCTGCATTATGCCCCTTCTGCCAGAACAAATGGGATGGGCCAAAATTTTTGGGGTTTTGTTCTATATCTCATGCCTTTATTTTCTTTGGCATACTGCCTTTTTAGTTTTTCATAATGATGCTTGTCTCAAAAGAGAACAATGTGTTGTATATATAGACACAGGATATGCATATGACTACAGATAGCCCAATGGAAAAAGTGATTTACAACCTGTCCTCAAAATTACTACTGTTGCACTACCTTAAGATCACCTGCCAAAATTCAAGTGTTTGGCAATGGGCTTGCATTTATGATTGATTGCAGCATCCTGTGGTCATGCGATCATGATTTGCAACCTTCTCAGCTGATTTCCCAGCTGTCAATTGGGGAAGTTGGATTCCTTTAATGACCTACTTAATAAAATAGTAAAAATAGTTGTAAACATGGATCTAGTCATGTGATGACTTACTAATGAGACTTTTAATGAGTCTTTTGCATCTTTTAATGACCAAAATTTTAGTCCTGGTTGTGGTTATAAGTTGAGGACTACTTGTATTCCTCACATATTTTCTCCTTTTCTCACATTAAATGTTTCAGTTGATAACTTCTGGAGAAGCTCTGGAACCCAAACTGAAAGTGACAGAATGACAGGAAATAGCTAAATCACTAAAACAGTCTTCCAGGTCATGGTTGTCCCAAGGGTGCTTTTTTCACAAGGCAACTGGTTTTTCTTTGAAGATGTTTTGCTTCTCATCCAAGAAGCTTCTTCAGTTCTGACTGGATGGTGAGGAATGGCAGGATTTATACTCCTTGCAGACAGCTGGTCATTCTTTTAGTGAGTCATTGAAGGCCGTGGCTCGGTCCATTCCAATATGTTGATTATGACCCATAAAGCCCTACATTGCATAGAGCCAGGTTATTTGTGTAACTCTCTTCTTCACAATACTTCAGCCCATCTCAGGCAGGCAGGGAAGGCACGTTGCAGATCCCATCAGCCAAAGAATTCTAATTGATGGGGTCCAGGAAGAAAGCCATCTCTGCAGTTGCCCTCATCCTGTAGAACATCCTCCTCCTGGAAGTGAAGCAGGGCCCGGCTCTTCTGATCTTCCAGAAAACATGGCTCTGTGGCCTTGCTTGGAGCACAGACAGGAGCACACAATCATGGGGCTGGTTCGTGCCCTGAAAACCCTCCCCTGTCCTTTTAATTAATTTTTAACATTGCTCGCCTCCTTTAAATTTAACTGTTTTTATGTTTTTAATATTTCATTGTACACCTCCCAAAGTCCCTCTGTGAGGGAGATGGGAGGCTTTAAAATAGGATAAATAAAAATAATATTCTCCAAACTGTGTCTTACTTGGAAGAGCTCATCCTCCAAACTGGTTTCTTTAGTAGCAGAGCAGCATGTCTTATAGATGAAGTCTTCCAAATGAGAAAGGGTGACTCAGTTTTTCTAAAATGTTATCCAGGAAACAAAATTTTGTTTCCTTCTCTCCTTCAGGCCAACTCGAAATTGAAGCCTATATGGCTGTGTAATAAACAGTGGCCACCAGCCAATAAGAGGCTATGCACTCACGGCTTGTAATATGAGCTCTGTTCCTAAGAGACTAAAAAGACTTGAATAACAGCTGTCTTGTTTTAGTTGCTTATTATTTCCAGAGTTTTTATAATAATTTCAGGTACTTTCAGTTTCTATCAGAAATGTAATCTTGTGCATCTGACTGACTAAATACTGATTTTTTACTCCATGTGATGGATTTATATGATGAAAGCTTCTTTTGCTAGCATTTTGTTGCTTGTCTGTTTCTTCTTATCTCTATCCTTCCCAGCATGAGTTTTTTTGCCAACTATGAAAAACTGAGCACAGAAAAGTGCTGAACACCCTGTACTCCAAGAACCTAATATTCTCTTTGTTCAAGTGAACCAAATGGGTGTCTCCAATATTTAATTTGTAAAAGCAGAGAGGGCAAAAATAAAGCATATTTGAAAACTTTACCCTTTGCTTTGAGGGCTCTGACTATAAAACCATATCAATAAGAGATTCTGCCATATTTTTTGCTACAGATTAGAGCATGAAAGATAACTCCATGAATGCACAATATCAGAAAGATCAGCAGGTTTCTGAATATGTTCCGTGGCACCACAGTAGGAAAAATAGATTCAAATTGCATTAGAGATCACATACATCTTTACTCCAAATACTACTTAACATTTATGTGCCACGGATACTACTCACATGTGCAGATAACTGAAGTATTCAAACAGGCAATTGCCATTGGCAGTTTCCTATAGCATGCTTTGCTGCAGTCTCAGATATTAAGCTAAATAAGAAGGAAACATATGTTTTATTTTTTTTGTTTAGTGCCTCTGAGTCTGTGTTGACTCAGAGAGAGAGAAAGAGAGAGAGAGAGAGAGAGAGAGAAAGAGAGAGAGAGAGAGAGAGAGAGAGAGAGAGAGAGAGACTGGCCCAATGTCACCCAGCTCACTTTGTGCCTAAGATGACACTAGAACTCATAGTGTTACAGTTTCTAGCCTGGTGCCTTAATACAGAACTGGGGTGGTGGTCATGGTATTCAGATGGTTCACAAATATCAGTTTACTACCCAGTGCTTTTTTTGTAAAAAAAAAAAAAAAAAAGGTGTCGAAACTCACACGTCATACAACCCGCCTTGCCTACCCTACAAAGTTCCATCCAAAAAAAGGTGCCGGAACTTCGTTCTGGGCGTTCTATGACAAAAAAAAGCCCTGTTACTACCTATATCCGTGGTGGCGAACCTATGGCACGCTTGCCACAGTTGGCACGCAGAGCCCTCTCTACGGGCGCGCACACTGTCGCCCAAGTCCAAGGCCTTAAGTCCCGTCCATGAGCAACCTGCATCAAAATCTCCCCGGGCAAGTGGTTTTTTAAGCTGGGTTTTATAAAACCTTTTCACTTTAGGCCTCCACCACCATGTGCAAAAAAAAAAAAGTTCAATCAATCAATCAATCAATTTCAACTCGCTGGGAAAAAAAAGATCTCAGAAAGTTGGAATTGATTGATTGAATTTTATTTTTAGTGCCACACAACAGCAGAGGAAGTAACATGTTAGAGTTGGAAAGAAGGTGTGGCATAGGGGTGGGGGGAGCGGTGGGAGCAGGGCACTCCATGGGGCCTGTGCATGGGGCCTGTGCATGGGGCTTGTGCATGGGGTAGAGAAGCAACGTAGTAGCACTAGCATGGTGATAGACCAGTTGCTTCCCTCTCCCTGCCAGACACCTGCCGAAGCCGCGCAGGGTAAGGTTGCCGGGCCCACCCCTGTCCAAATGCCCTTACCTCCCCCAACCATATTTTACTAACCTGCCTTTCAACTGCATTCCATTTCTCTATTCGCTTCTCAGCCTTCACCACGTGTTTGTGGGACTATCGGTTAAAAAAAAAGTTTCATCAAACTTTCTAATTTCTCGCTAAATCTCACAAGAAGTTAGAAAGTCTGATGGAACTATTTTTTTTATCAATAGTCCCACAAACACACAGCGAAGGTTGAGAAGTGAACGGAGAAATGGAATGCAGCTGAAAGGCAGGTTAGTAAATAAAAACGCTTGGGGGAGGCGAAGACATCTAGGTGGGGGCGGGTGCAGTAACCTTACCCTACATGGTGGCAGGAGGGTGGGGTGCATGCCCTTCCCATGCCAGGCCAGCCCCTGCAGCCCTGGGGCAGCCATGCTAGACGGCAGTTGGCAGGGCATTGAAGTGGGGGCTGGAAGGCTGACCAAAGTAGCAGGTGAAGCGCCAGAGACTCGGGGAGGGATGGTGCTGAAGCGTGCAAGGAAACAAAGAAAGTTTTTTTGGGGGGAAAAAGGTCAATCAATTCCAACTTTGCAATCTTTCAGAGAAGTTGGAATTAATTGACTAACCTTTCCCCCCCAAAAAAACTTCCTTTGTCCTTGCAAGCGGCGGTGGCGGATCGTGAAGGAGAAACAGCACAGGGCTGGGAGTCAGGTAAGGAAAGAAAGGCAATTTCTGGGGGGAGCGAGGATTTATTTCCTTACCTGCCCCACTTGTTCTGAGGCCACTTTCCACTCAACTACATTGCTCTTGCCAATGGCCCGACCGCCCACTTCAGCACCCTCCCTCTCTGAGCCTCCGGCGATCCACCTACTGCTTTGGTGGCTCTGTAAGCAGAGCTGCGAAGTTCTCTTCTCTGTCAGAGAAGAGAACTTTGCAGCTCTGCCTACAGAGCTACCAAAGCTGTAGCTGAATGGGCAGGTGAGGGAGGAACCTGCCTCACTTGTTCCATGGCTGCTTTCAGCCGAGCTGCACTGTAGCAGCATTGGGCATTATATGTGAGGTGAGAAAGAGCCACGCCACGTCAAACTGGGTGTTTGCTACCTCCTGCCCAATGCTGCTGCCATGAGGCCATGGAACAAGCCGGGCAGCGGTAAGAAACCGATTCCTTACCTCCACCTGGCTTATTCCGTAGCCTCATGGCAGCAGCATTGGGTGCGACACACAAGGCTGCAAATGACCCTGGCTGGCAGCAAACAGCCACATCGTGCCGAAACCGGCCGTTTGCCACCTCATGCATCGCGCCCAATGCCGCTGCCATAAGGTTGCGGAACAAGCTGGGTGGAGGTAAGGAACTGGCATACTGGATCACCCCTCCCCTACTCCGTCTGCTGCTGGAGGGCTGACCCGGTATTCGCAGTGGGCTGCGGAGCCTCAGAGTACACCGGTCGAGGGGCTGGCAGACTGTGGCTGCTGACGGGCACAGTTGGTCCCCATGCATTCACTGTGTGGGGGGGCCGATGGTATCAGGCAGCAGCCGCCCTGGTCCCTGCCTTGCCTTGCCTTGCCCTGCGGCAATGGCACCCCTGCCCTGTTCCCTGCCTGATCTCACCTCACCCCGCAGGACAAGCCTCCTGCCCACCGTCCCACTGCCAAAGACCCCCTGGATCTCCCCCAACCCTGCCCGGCCCCCACAGGCATCCCCCCATGAGCAACATTGAAGTGGCCATGCCCACCTGGCCACGCCCACCCAGTCCACCATGACTACTGCAGTCATGCCCACCCAGTGGTCACGCCCACCCACTGAGCCACGCCCACCCAGCACCCAACGATAAATAAGTGGGGTTTGGGTTGCAGTTTGGGCACTCACTCTCTAAAAGGTTCGCCATCTCTGACCTATATGCTACATAAGAGAGGCAGAAGGCTACATCTAAAAAAACCCCTCTAACTTCTGCCATTCTTTTCTAGGAATGATTTCTGCTCAAAAGTTCTGGTCTCTTCTTAGTTAGGTCCAAAATAAAAAAAACTCTGAAAGCCTGTATCAGCTTGTATTGACTTGGTAAGGTGTTGCCAAATCTAGTATGATTAAAAGCCTGATTACTGAGCAGAGTTAAGAAAGATTTTAAAAACATGTTTTTCTTTTTAGAAAATGGAAATTGTGTCAAAATGAAGGACACCAAGAAGAACACAAACATCACGAAGAGAGGGATAAGTAGAAGAAAAAGCAGAAAAAAAAGAGCAAGAAAAAAAGAATGTAAGAAATATCATACTCCTATTTTATACTTGATAATTTAAGCAATTTTTTCTTCTGTTCAATTGTATCTATTTCTCAGAGACTACCTGAACATGTCCCTGCAGTTTTCTTAGCAAGGTTTTTTAGAATGGTTTTCCATTGTCTTCTTCCTAGGCTAAGGAAAAGTGACTGGCACAAGATCACCCAGCTGGCTTTGTGCCCATAACAGGACTAGAAGTCATAGTCTCCTGGTTTCTAACTTAATACTATAACCACTGCACCAAACTGGCTCTCAAACAATATTTTAAAACCCCTCAACTAATAAGGGAAAGTTGAATAGCTATCCCAAAAAAACCGGACTGAAACTCTTGCATTAATATGGTTGGTTGATAACTTTGGACCCTATGCAAATATTCAGTTTGGAGCATAGGTGTCAAACTCACCGCATCACGTGACGTGTTATGATGTATCGTGACTTTTTTTGCATTGCCGGAGCTGGGGTGTATCTGTATGATGCAACCGGCCTGTGGGCCAGCAGTTTGACACCCCTGGTTTGGAGACTTGATTCAAACACTTGAATTATTAAGGAAGTCCATTGTGAAAGTGGCACTCTTTTGAAAACAATATTTATAGCTATTTAGGGGATTGGACAACAACAGTTATAACCCCAGTTTTTGAATCGGGATCTGTAGGAATCTACATAATTACAAGCTACTAGCAGTAAAATACCTATCATACTTAGAAGGAACCTGCCTCTTACAGGAACAACAGTAGGAAAATATGATTGTTCTGGATTTTCCCCTTGAGTGCTGGGATAGAATGAGCAGGATGAGAGGATTTAATGAAGATTTTGAAAGTTTAACTTCGGTGCCTGGTTTTTAATGTTCAATAGATTTTTATTTTGCGATTCTGTAGTTGTTGTTTAATTGTTGGTTGAGAGCTGACCAGAGTTCAGCATAAGATGGGCAGCTATATAAATGTTTTCAATAAATGAATAAAATAAAGTAGATAGGTTTCTAAACAGCTAGTGATCACCCCGATCATGTTTTCTTTGAAGCACCTAGAAAATGTATATTTAAAAATTGAAGTTCATAGATCAGCTTTAGATCTTTGATTGCACCCTTTTCAGTCCCATTTATTTTGAGAGTGGAACATTTGAGAAGTTAATGTAAAAAGAGTGTACAAACCTTTTTTCTGGATTTTAAAAGAACAGATATAAAATATATTCATGTTCTGGGTGACACTAATATATCTTCTGTCTGATCCAGTGTCCAGACTTCTGTAATTTGAAGTTGTGATCAAGCATTGTACCTTAATATTTCTGAACATCAAAAAGATCATAACCATTGCAAGGAATGGAAACATTAAAATAGAAATTAAGAATGAAGTGATAGAATGTGTGGAAAAATTCACTTTCCTAGGATCACAGATCATTCTAAACAATGACTACAGCCCAGAAATGTAAAGTAGGATTGCACTGGGTTGCACAGCAATGATGAACATGAACTGAATATGGAAAAGCAAGGACATCAGCCTGGCAACCAAATATGCATTAGTCCTCTCTATTGTATTCCCCATAGCTACCTATAGTAGTTAAAATTGGACCTTAAAAAAACAAAAACCAGAAGAAAATCAAGTTGTTTGAGATGTTGTTACAGAAATGGCTAGTTTATACTATTATGGAAAAGTAAAAAGTTGAGGCTCAGTGTCAACGTTTCACTCTACTGCAACAGAGGAAGTGGGAAGTCAATGTCTTTTTTTTCTTTTTCCCTTCTCCCCCTCACTTTCCTTTCCTTTTTCCCGCCCCATTGTGTCCTACTATTTGCTTTGTATTTTGTATTTTACTCTTTAATCTAATAAAATGTATATATAAAGAAGAGATGTGATGCTGAAGAAGGCTGCTGCATATTCCAGCAAAGATGATAAACAAGCAGGTACTGGAGGGCATAACACCAGACATGTCACTGGAAGGCAAAATCACAAAATTACATCTCTCTTATTTTGTTAGGGAGTCCACTGGAGAAAGCAATTATGCTTGGAAGAGTTAGTGATAAAAGGAAACCAGGCCACCAAAGAACATGGTGGCTGGACACCGTCAAAGCTGACACCAGCCAGAGCATAGAATAACTCAAAGAAGTAGTGGGAGATAAGAAGACATGGAGAGATCTGGCCCATAGTATTGCCAAAAGTCAGGCACAATTGAATGGATAATATTGTCATCTTCAGCCCGATATTTAAATTACCCTTTCTTCTTACAATCCATTATTCAATCTGATATCTTTGCTTTCTTTTCCTTTGCTATTTTGATAAATCTTGCCAGATAAAGATTTGATAAATCTTTTTCTGAAAGTCTTAAATTCTAGCTCTTAATTTTTAAATATTTTTGAAGATGATATTATGTGTGATTGCTGAGTATGCACATAAAAGTTTATGCTAAGCTGGTATAGTTGTTGCCATCTTTTGCAGACATCAATTATGACGTGTTTCTGGATTATAATATTGTAGAAAAACATGTACTTTCAGTCATTTGAAAAAAAAAATTTCTGCCAAGGACAATAAATCATAATCATTCATTTATTTTTTAATCTGGGGCTGTTATTCAACTAAAGAAACTGTACATTTAATTTTACAACTTTTTTGAGGTGTTTGTTAAGTAAACCGATAGTTCATTATGAATCAGTTTTGCCAAAAACTGTAAGTAAATGCCATTTGTTTTTGCAAAACCGTCATAAAATGTGATCACATGACCATGAGATGTTGCAAACAGCCACATGACCAGGGGTGGCCATTGGAACTTCAGAACCATGTTGTAAGTGCCCCCAAAGTGATCTGTCATAATTTTGAATGGTTGTGACGTGACTGGTCGTAAGCTAAGGACCTGTATATTATTACTAAATTATGAATATTGATTAAAAATTACTATTAAATTTTAGTTAAGAATAATCACAACCAAAAACATATAAATTACCACATAAAATTATACATTACAACAAACTGAGTCAGATAATCTGGCCTTCTTGTCAATAACAAATTCCAAATATAAGCAGACAATTAGTTACGGCATTTAGTAATTTCTGAGAAGCACCAAAATTTACTCTCGAAATCAATGGTCCATGTCTACCTATCAAAGACCACAACTGATTAACTGGGTCCCACTTATTATTTATTTCTTTTAAAAAATTATATAGCTGCCCAACTCACACATAGGTGACTCCAGGTGGCTTACAACATTTTTTGATTTATAGAGTCGCTCAACTCCAATAATGTGATAATGAGTGGTGTACATTGAAAACAAACAATGAACAGTAGGTAGTCCTTGATTTACAACTATTTGTTTAGTGACTGAGATTAAACAGCACTGAATAAAGTGTATTATGACTGTTTTCATACTTATAATCATTGCAGCATCCCCAAAGTCACATGATCAAAATTTGAATGCTTGGCAACTGGCATGTATTTATGAAGTTGTAGTATCCTGGGGTCACATTTTGTGACCTTCTGATAAGCAAAGTCAATGGAGAAGCCCAATTCATTTAACAATTGCACTGATTCACTTAACAGCTGTGGCAAGAAAGATCAAAAAATGGGGCCAAAGCTACCTTACAACTGTTTTGCTTAGCAATGGAAATTATGAGCTCAGTTGTGGTCGTAAGTCAAGGACTACCTGTAATAACTGCACAATCTTTAAAAAAAACAGTTTACTTACAGAAAATGTAAAATGGCAAGCAAAATGTGATAATTAAATAGCCCAAAAGAGACTTCAATCAACTGATCCTAAATGCCTGGTTTTAAGTCAGTTCTTAATATTGCAATTTCATGAAAAGGAACCTAATTTGTAAATATCTATGTAGTGTAAAATTTCTTGAACAATTTGGCAGTAGTTCTTCAAGGTATTTACTGGAAATATTTCCCATTCCACTTGGAATCATTAATATTAAACATTCAAGATTTTGCAGACCAGTGCTATAGAGTACAAAGGACATAAAGCTCTTTTCTTGTCAATGGGACAATAATTAAATGTTGAAGAAATACCAGTTTCAGAAGATCCTCAACTAAATTAGCATATAGCAATAATGTCATGTGGAAAATGTCTAGGAAATGTAAACAAAAGATTGTTGATGAAGATTCTCAGTCATCCAGGCAGAATTGTCTGGAAGTTGAGTGACAAATGGGCTTATTTTCCTGTCGAATTGAAACATTTTGCTGCTTATCCAAGTAGCTTCTTCAGTCTGAACAAGTCGGTTAGGGGAATCTGAGTAGGCAGAAAGTCGTTGGAATGTACCAGCTTCTAAAATTCTTAGGGGTCATTAAGTGTGGCCTCTCTAATAAAACTGTGAAGTAGTCTTGAACTTTCTGGAGACTTATAACAGAGCAGCATAAAAAAATGGGGGACAGGTTGTTTTTGAGGCCACCACCTCTATTGCTGGAAGGATTTTCCACTTTGGCATAAATGGATTCCTTCACTCCTTTCTTTGCCCAAAAGAAGATAAATCTTTTGTCCTCAAAAGAGTGTCCTTTTTCTTTTAAATGAGGGTATACTGCTGATTCTGGTCCCATGGTGTTGTTTCTTCTGTGCTGGGTCATCCTCTTGTGTAAAGGCTTCTCCAGTGTAGAGCTCTGAACACTCCTCACTGCATCAAACGGCATACACTACATTATTCTTATGTTTCTGTGTCCATCATAACAAACATAAGAAAGAAACATAAGAAGAGCAATATAGAGTATGCAGTTCGATGCAGTGAGAGGTTTTCAGAGCTTTAAATTGGAGAAATGGTTTCAGAGAGGAGTGAACGAATCCGTTTATGCCAAAGTGGAAAATCCTTCCCGCAATAGAGGCGGTGGCCTCAAAAACAACCTGTCCCCCATTTTTTATGCTGCTCTATTATCAGTCCCTGGGAAGTTCAAGACCACTTCCTCTAACCAACTTGTTCAGACTGAAGAAGCTACCTGGATAAGCAGCAAAAGGTTTCAGATCAACAAGAAAATAAGTCCAGTTGCCATTACTCAACTTCCAGATAAACAAAAGATTATGTGTACCTTTCCAGGTAACTGAAACTGACATTTGTAAAGAAAAACAGTTTCATTCTACAACTACCTAGGTTCCTATTCTATTAGTCAATGAACATGAAAAGAAAAAATGTTTTTTGATGCTGGAAAAAGTTGGACAACTGAAATCCTCAATGATTTGGAAGCTCTTTGAGAAAAGTGACATCATGATTAAGCACATTGGACTAACCTACAATATGACTTGTTTAGTTCTGGTTTGTGTGTTGTGTTAGCTCAGCTATTGTAGTATATAAAGCAAGGGTTGCCTATTACCATACTATAGGAACTAGCTAATTATGGTTTATCATGGGTTAACGCACTTGGTGAATAGGACAGTGTTCCTATTCACTTCACAATAATAATGAAATGATTGAAACAGTTGATGTTCAGATAAGGTGGTACCTCTCCAATTGCATTGCTGCTGGCTTATTTGTCCTTAGTTTGCTCAAATAACTAGGCTGTAGAATCTTTGAAAAAGCCCAGGTTTTGATTTAATGCTTCTACAAATCCCTTCCTCTTTTCAGGAGTAATTTTTAATGTCATTCATTTTTGTTAAGGGATTGTGGCCTTTTCCTTTCCAATCATAAGACATAAGAGATCCTTTCTCTGTTCCCTAGAATTTTCCTCTTCTTTGTTCCATGCTTTTCAATTAGTGTAATAACTGCTTCCTTCACACATTTTATTTAGTCATATTTCAAAGGCTAGATCTTCCCCATAGTCTATAATTATGCAAACTTAGTTGACATCATTTCTCCAAATGAATTACCATTCCTTGAAGGCGCCTGAAAAATGAAAATATTGAACAATTAATTTAAAATTTTAGTTTGTGAAACCTAAGCTATGTAACTTAGAATGGATCATTAGAGAACAGTTTTTCCAGTTTTAAAATGTTTTAAATAACTGAGAATTTGAGCAAAATAGCTTCAATGGGATAGAACTATTCAGGCTATATTGATAAGTGAATGGAAGGCACACAAACTAGAAATGTTTCACTCTATAATCCTATATAGATTCAGTTTTGTTCATTTATATGTAGTCATCAAACCAATTTAACAAAAGAATAGTCCTTTAGTATAAATGCAGTAAGGTTAGCAGTTTAGCAAATAACTTCTTCAGAGAATATTGAAAGATAGAGGAACTCTATAAAGCCATGGAGTACTATAAAGTAGCCATGGCATCTTGCACCATAAGTCCCAAGATCCTCCCTTTTCAAAAGTCTCTGCATGCACTGAAGTAACTTCTTATACATCACCACCCCTTGTCAAGAGGGTACTGCATTGATTTGTTGGGTACTCTTGGTACTCTGTGAACTTGTTGTTTTCTTGTAGTCAGATCATTACCAAACTAAATAACATTATCAGTGCAGGAGTGTATAGAGTGTGATGACTGTTTATATGCACATAATTGGAAGTTCTTGACTTATGATTGTTTGTTAATGATGGTTCAAAGTTATGATAGTAGTAAAAGTGACTTATGACCCAGCCTCAAGGTTATAACCTTTGCACCATCCCTGCAGTCACATCATTACAATTTGGTGTTTGGCAACTGGCTAACATTTACAATGGTAGCAGCATTTTCCCAACTGACTTCCAACAAAGTCAAATGGGGAAGACAGATTCACTTAACAACTTCATGATTAACAACCATGTGATTCACTTAATAACTGTGGTAAAATTAGGTTCAGTCATGTGATGATCCATTTAACACCATATCCTTAGCAACCAAAATTCCAATCCTAACTATGGTCATAAATTGAGGATTACCTGTAGTAGGTTCCTCAGCCAGGTGGTAGAGATAAGGGTCCTTGACTGTTTATTTGGTGCTGTTATCTGGGAGGTGGGGGGAAAGGCTATACTCCAACAAGAAACTATCAAGGAGAACACCGCATGATGCTACCTATCTTGGTTATGAAATGTTTACAAGGAAACGACCAAGCAACTAAAATCCCACAATTCAACCCTGAATTATACATATTTCTTTTACTAAAGGATATCAATTTGCATACAATTTTATAATGTAACATGCATTTTAGACTTGTAGAAATGTTTATGATAAAAGGATTGTAATCATTTGAATAGAAATACACTATACATAATTAAGAATGACTTACAATGCAATTCTTTCCAGCTGTTAACAGATGAAAGCCTATGCTGAATTGGTTACCATCTTAATAGATGAGACTTTCTAACAGAGGACTATCCTCTAATAGATTTTTAAAAAGAGAATTCTATTTGGTAAGGTAGTATACCTAGATATCTTAGCGTAAAGGGAGTTTATATTTTCCCATTCAAAACTGGTCACATATCATACTAAGCTGCAACGTGCAATATGTTTGGTTTCAGTTAAGCACAGGATAGGCATGTTCACAAACTTCTTTTGAACAGAGCCAGTTTGGAGTGTATTAGGGGGCACATTCACAAAATGATTCCGTAAGACAGTTTACAAAAAATACATGGCCTATCACAATAATAATAATAGTATATTGATAATAAGTAACTGCAATATTAGTGGGAGCATTGAGATATTACACAAAGAAAGAAATACTATGAGAGGTTTTTGCTTTGTCATATGACTTCCTATTTATTTTTATTAAAGGAACTTAATTTTATTAATATTTTTAAAAAAGCAATTGGAGGGATGCCACATTGTCTGTCCATGATCTAACATAAAGTGTGTGAATCCTGGGCATGTACTGGCTTTTTTATTGATTAAAGAAAATTATATAGCAGGCATGTCAAACTGCCGGCCCGCAGGCCGGATGCGTCACGCCGAAACCATGCACACCCCATTGCCAGCAATGGAGGAAAAGTCGCGATATGTCATGTGACGTCATGTGATGTCATGAGTTTGACATGCCTGTTGTATACTCTTCCATACCTATCTATGATTGGTCAGTGTAACTTCTGAAAAATCTTTAAAGCAGAAGAATTCAGTTTTGTTGTATTGGTGATTATATTGTTTAGAAATGTCTGCAAATCATGGTTAAAAAACTCATGATGGCAGTGGAAGCAGTGTGATTGAAGCTCTGCCTTTTATGTGTATTTTAGGGGCATATAAAATACTGTATTTTGATCACACTGTTGTGACACACCATATTGACTTGTTTTTATTATACTGAGCAGGTATCCCTATTTTGCTAGAGCAGGGGTGTCAAACTGCCGGCCTGCAGGCCGGATGCGTCATGCGGAAGCCATGTCCACCCCATTGCCGGCAATGGCAAAACTCTCCCGATACGTTGCGCGATGTCATGTGACGTCGCGAGTTTGACATGTCTGTGCTAGAGGATCTTATCTCAAGGACACTAATGGCCTTTTCTTAGTTATCCATCAGTTAGTGCTATCCAACAGTGTTTGAATCAGCATAAAATTGTGCTACTATGGCCTCTCCTAGCCCATATGGTTGTCTATGTATAGCCATAAGGATATTAAAATTATTAAATGTGTTTCCAGGGTGCGTTCTACTCTTATACTTGTGTGTTAGCTCTTAAGAGGTAAGCCAGACTAGAAAACAGACTCCAAAAGTAATACTGGAGCTCTATTATTGATGCAGGATATAGTAACACAATCTTAAAAGTCTGAGTGTGCTTTCTATTCCTTTGCTTTTATATTCCAGGACATTAAGGGAATGCTAATATAAGTTTCTTCATAACATTTTTCTTTGTTTTCAAGTTTATCAAATATTTGTATACATTTTATTTGATTTATAAGTTCATTTTAATCAAGAACAGTGTAGAACAAATCAATTAACAAATGTTTAAAACTAGAGGAGGAAGATATAGGTTGTTGAGACTGTCTCTACACTTTATACAAGGTCATCTTTGTTACTTTCTATCTTATGTCCCAAGTGTGTAGGGGCAGAATTTATGTTATGATGTCACAATGCACATTTTACCAATTAACTTCTCCTATGGTCACTTAGAGCTGGTCCCATCAGCATTTCCTATTCTGTCTTTAGTACCTCTCCTAGTTATTGTCAACCATTGAATTGCCATCTAAGGCAATGGATGATAAAGCCTAACAAATTGTATCACCCCTTGCAGTGGCTGTTCAGTGGAGTTGGAATAAAGAGGTGGCACAGGTGAGTATTGGGGTAATATTTCTTCAATGCTAGTAACAGCTAAGGAGAAATTAAAGCCTGAAACCTGTCTCACTTATGGGCTGGGAACAAGACAATGGCAACATTGAGGAGACATGGCAGGAGAGAAAAAGATATTGCCAAGGCATGCTTGTACTGTGTTAGGAAAAAATGGTGATATGGTCTTAATCACTTAGTTTTGTGCCAATAGAGTAATCCCAGTTCATACAAACTGTGATGAGATTGATCAATCAATATTCTTCACCCGGTAGGGTGAAGAAATGTGAAATAGATGATGTTGTGACAGGTATTAGGACCAGCCAATTAATACTCTTCCCAGCTGGCTTCTGAAAGCTGGAAAAACTAGTTCTCCCTAGTCTTCATTAATCATGAAATCGTAATTCCACTGTAGGTAAATGCACATTTCCAAGAAGTACATTCCCCCCAAGTATGTCTTCTGGTTGTTGTTGTTGTTGTTGTTGTTGTTATTATTATTATTATTATTATTTTGACAATATTGAGACCTTCCAATCAAATGGAAGCAGTAATTGTGCAATGATAAAAACTGGAAGAGAATTTCATATTCATCAGTAATAAGGGTTTATTTGTAGTATATAAATAAGATAATTATGTTTTTTGACAATCCTTGTCAAATTCTTAATCTCTATGTTAATTCTTAACATGTATGACATTACCAGTAACAAACAATTATTCTGGTAATACTAACAATAGCTACTTATATCCTATTTCTGATAATAATGAGTAAAAGGTTAAAAGCCTCTTAGTCAGTCTTTATTTATTTCATATGGCATAACAGAATATAACTGTTGTTTTTATTTTTGATACTCACGCTGCTGCTTCTTGCTGGGAGATTCTTGTGAGGTCCAGCAGCCAGAATGTGTAGACTATTTAGCCATGACAAAATCACTTTCCCTGGGATAAGCCTTTTGGGGATGTGCATCACAAGGAGGCTAGTCTACATTGCACCCCTTAGTCATTAAGTGATTCCTTATGACTTCAATAGCACATTTATATAGACCTTGGGGGGGAGTTGTTTTGTTTTGCAGCAATATAATGTACCATTGTTTTACTTCCAATCTAGCAATGAAACTTTGTCATAGTTTAAGTTAGTTTCAGATACTAAAGCAAGTTCCTATAAATGTAAATTTGGGGAAAACATTCATATAAACTCCATTCACCTTTTATTAGCATAAGGAAAGAGTAATGTACAGTAAGAATTTGAACACTATAGGTATATCAGTCTAGAAGGTGAAGCATTTTTATATCATTTCTCTTCTTTCTTACCTAATATAAAAGTTTATTTTATTTATTTATTTTTTGACTTATATGCCGCCCTTCTCCCCACGGGACTCAGGGCGGCTCACAGCATATTAAAACAACATAGCACATTTCCCCAATAAAAGCCAATTAAAAACCAAATATTTGTAGCTGTGTCTCTTATTAAAAATCATTAAAAAATTATCCCTATTTAAAATTCACCCTAGGTCAGTCCCGCTTGCT
>NW_015386427.1:1261727-1265130 GCF_001527695.2 Protobothrops mucrosquamatus
GATAAAACGCCCCCCTGGTCACGGCCGACAAATGATCTTCCAGTGTCAGCCGTGGATCCAGGAGGACACCCAAGTTGCGCGCCCTCTCTGAGGGGGCCAAAGTCTCGCCCCCTATAGACAGCGATGGAATCAGCTGACTATGCCGGGGCGCCGGCAACCACAGCCACTCGGTCTTGGAAGGGTTGAGTCTGAGTCTGTTATTCTCTTTATTTAAATACATATTCTTGGATAATATTATACTTAACATTAACCTATCAGCATGCATATAAAACATATTAAAGATAAAAATTATAGTAACTAATGTTGACTCACAATAAAAACATATAGATTTGTGATTAACAAATGTAATAATGCAGGTATTCCAGACAGCAGTGAAATGTATAGATCCCAGATACTTATACCCAGACATATTAGTAAACTGGTCTTAAGGAAGTAAGTTGTTTCATAAGCAAGGACGACCTTGCTGCCATAGGACGGTCATGAAGACATTAACACATCCTGCTAAATGGTTGAAATTACCAGTGAAACCCTCTTACAGCAAAGGTCTTTACTTCTCCAATCCTTTAATCTCTCTTTTTTATTGGCTTCCAATCCTTTAATCTCTTTTATTTACTATTTAAGATATTTCCAACCAGTTTCATTCAGCAAAATAAATGCACCAAATTCTAACAGGGGAGACCAGTTCCTAATGATTAGTGAAGCTCAATGTTCTAAAATCATTTCCAATTCAAAGATCCCATTTAGGGGTAATGATGGGGGCTCAGGATTAATTGCTCGTTCAGAGAGCTGATAGCCTTAGGCAAACCCTCAGGCCATTAACACTTGCAGGTCATATTATACCCAAAGGAAAAGCACCAGAGTCAAGTTCATTGTTCCTCTTACAGGTTCTTGAAGAAGAAAGAGATACCAGAATGTTTATATCTTTTCCCCCCCTCACTTTCAGTTTCCTAAGGATGTTGGATGACTGTTAGCAATCTGTATATTTTACCACAGAAGCAGAGATTAAAGACATATGCTCTTCTTACATTTGATACAATAGATACGGTAAATGGGATTTTTAACAATGCACTGGCAGAAGAACCATCTGAGCTTCTCAACAACAATAATACAAAACAGGAGAGAAAAGTATTTTTTTTCTGTAAAAATCATATTGTCCTATTCAATCTTTCCCAGAATAAGCTTCCAGATACACTATGTATGATGTTCACAACTCTTAACCATTTATGCGAGACATAATTAACACATCTCTAAAGCACCAATTTGGATGTTTATTATTATTCATTTCTCCTTTCCTGCCATCATGGTTCAATTTGTTATTTTTTAACAAACTCCACTAAAATTGGAAACGAGTAAGTTCTGATTATGTAACTTATTAATATAATCCTTTGAAATACTGATTACATACATTTATCACTCATATGCTTGCTCAGTTATTTTAAACCAGTTGTTGTTCAGTCAGTAAGTCATGTTTGATTCTTTACTAACCGATTGACCATATCATACCAGGCCCCCTGTCCTCCACTGTCACCTAGTTTGCCCAAATTTGCATTCATTGTGTCAATAACACTGTCTATCACCTCCTCTACCATCCCCTTGTCCTTTTTTCAAACATTGGAGTATTTTTCAAAGAGTCCTCTCTTTTCTTTTGATGGGCAAGATATTTGAGCTTCAACTTCACTATCTGTCAAAGAACAGTCAAGGTTGATTTCCTCTAAGGTTGACTAATTTTGCAGTCCAAGGGACTCTCAAGAGTCTTCTCCAAGACCAAAATTTGAAAGCATTTAAAACAGTAGACACACACAAACACATACACATACACACATTCTCTTCTCACCCTTATGTGTGGTCTGTGTCTTCCTCAATCTTGGGTCTTCCACCAGAGGACTAGGAGTTTGAGGATTCTTCACAGGATCTTAGCTCTTCCTAGTACTGTGCTCTTTGGACAGAGAGCTCTGATGTCGTTCCTGGGATCCGTTGGAGCCACTCTCCCAGCTTAGGAGGCACAGGCCCAGTGTTCCTATCACTAGTGGGACTACTTTGGCCTTTACTTTCCACATCTCCTGTTCCTTCTTCAGGCCCTGGTATTTCTCCAGTTTCTCATACTTCTTCCTGATGTTGTTGTCACTTGACACTGTTATCAACACCGCTTAAATTTGTTTAAATGACCATGGTATTTTCTTTTTGATTGTGACATTTGCTTAATGACTACCACAAAAAAGGTTATAAAATCAGGTCCCATTGCATGATGACTCTCTTTATGACTATCACAATTTATTATCATAATAGGTAAGCATCATTACATTATAGGCCTATATATATGTACATACTTACACACAAACGAAGGCAAATATAAGTGTCCCAAGATAGTATTGCAGGATACAATCTGAGTCAGTCACTGGGACCAGGAGTTTAATCTTCTGAGCTTTTGGACATATGCTGGAGCCCATCCTCAGGAATTTCTCTTTAGCAGAGTGTGTGCTTTTGGTTATTCTGTGGAATTTATATGGTCCTTGATTGTGTGTGGCTTTTTCTTTGTTTATTGAGATGTTGATGAATTGTTATGGGGTGATTGGGGTGATACTTACACACACACACACACAAACACACATAAACATATAAGGACAAGTTCTGTGGTATACATTTTGTTCATATGTAGAACAAGCCTATGAATGAATTACTGCTGGGTAAACATGCTTCTGATTTAGCTGCCAGTGATGTTTCTTCCTTCATCCATTTTAGAAAAATGGTGTGCATAAAGAAACCTACCGGTAAAGGGGAGAACCTCATTCCATTAGAAATTTATATGTCCCATAATGGGGCTGCAAAAATACACATTCTCAGAAAATGGCAACAAAAGGGTATAGAAAATTGAACTCTTATTTCCATCTGCTGGTCATTCAGATTTTTGCAACTCACTATGAGAGCCATTGTATTTGCTAATGATTAAACTTTATTTCTGAAGAAAAAAAAAAAGCTTGTCTTGCTGAAATGTGATTATCTACATTGTCTATCCCATCTCACTCCAAGGATTGAATCAAGAACTGAGAATTATTCTTTTTTGGAGTTGAAGAGGCAATTGTGAATTTTAAGTCCAAGAGAAGAGCAGAGGGCTAGTAGTGCCAGAAAGAGTGAAGCGACTGGGCCAAAGCCGAAAGGACGCTCAGCTGTGTATGCATCTGGTGATGAAAGGAAAGTCCGATGCTGTATTTATTTATTTATTTATTTATTGTTTATATTTATATCCCGCCCTTCTCCTTGCGGACTCAGGGCGGCTAACAACCAGATAAAAATGCAAATCCCAAAACTACAGATTAAAACATAATTAAAAACAAATATTAATAATTGGTCTAATTAATTTAAAATTACTTTAAAACCCCCATTAAAAATTTTCCCCTAGGCCAGT
>NW_015386427.1:1265658-1287764 GCF_001527695.2 Protobothrops mucrosquamatus
CCAGTCCTGCAAGCTGGAATAACCATGTCTTAAGGGCGCGGCGGAAGGAAGGGAGATCAGGGATCACCCTGATCTCTGGGGGTAGTTCATTCCAGAGGGTGGGAGCTCCCACAGAGAAGGCCCTCCCCCTTGGGGTCGCCAGCTGGCACTGTCTGGCCGACGGCACCCTGAGGAGACCCACTCTGTGGGAGCGTACAGGCCGATGGGAGGTAATCTGCGGCAGGAGGCGGTCTCGAAGATATCCAGGTCCGATGCCATGTAAAGATCTTTTCTCCATAGGAACCTGGAATGTAAGATCCATGAATCAAGGCAAACTAGACATGGTCAAACAAGAGATGACAAGACTGAACATCGACTTCTTAGGAATCAGCAAACTAAAATGGACAGGAATGGGTGAATTTAATTCAGAGGACCATCAGGTATACTACTGTGGGCAAGAATCCCTCAGAAGAAATGGAGTAGCCTTCATAGTCAATAAAAGAGTAGGAAAAGCAATACTGGGATACAATTCCCAAAATGACAGAATGATCTCAATGCGAATCAAAGGCAAACCATTCAATATCACAGTAGTCCAAGTTTATGCCCCAACCAATGGTGCTGAAGAGGATAAAATTGACCGGTTCTATGGAGCTCTACAGCACCTTATAGAATCAACACCAAAAAAAATGATGTCCTTATCATCATAGGGGATTGGAATGCTAAAGTAGGAAGCCAAAAGATAACTGGAATAACAGGCAAGTTTGGCCTTGGAGTACAAAATGGAGCAGGGCACAGGCTGATAGAATTTTGTCAAGAGAATACGATGGTCATAGCAAACACTCTTTTCTAACAACCCAAGAGATGGATCTACACATGGACATCACCAGACGGTCAACACAGAAATCAGATTGACCATGTGCTCTGCAGCCAAAGATGGAGAAGCTCTATACAGTCAGTAAAAATAAGACCAGGAGCTGACTGTGGCTCAGATCATGAGCTTCTCGTTGCAAAATTTAGGCTTAAATTGAAGAAAGTAGGGAAAAACACTAGGCCACTCAGGTATGAACTAAATCACATCCCTGATGAATATATAGTAGAGGTGACAAATAGATTTAAGGAATTAGATCTGATAGACAGAGTGCCTGAAGAACTATGGACGGAGGTTCGCAACATTGTACAAGAGGTAGCAACTAAAACTATCCCAAAGAAAAAGAAATGGAAGAAAGTAAAATGGCTGTCTGAGGAAGCTTTGCAAATAGCTGAAGAAAGAAGGGAAGCAAAAGGCAAGGGAGAAAGAGAAAGATACACCCAGTTGAATGCAAAATTCCAAAGAATAGCTAGAAGAGATAAGAATGCCCTCTTAAATGAACAGTGCAAAGAGAGATAGAAGAAAACAATAGAATAGGGTGAACCAGAGATCTCTTCAAGAAAATTGGAGATATGAAGGGAACGTTTCATGCAAAGATGGGCATGATAAAGGACCAAAATGGCAGGGACCTAACAGAGACAGAAGAGATTAAGAAGAGGTGGCAAAATTACACAGACGAACTATACAAGAATGAGCTCAGCATCCCTGATAACCACAATGGGGTGATCACTGACCTCGAGCCAGACATCCTAGAATGTGAAGTGAAATGGGTCTTAGGAAAGCTGAGCAACAACAAAGCTAGTGGAGGTGACAGTATTCCAGCTGAGCTATTCAAAATCTTAAAAGACGATGCAGTAAAAGTGCTACACTCAATTTGCCAGCAAATTTGGAAAACTCAACAGTGGCCACAGGATTGGAAAAGGTCAGTTTACATTCCAATTCCAAAGAAAGGCAATGCCAAAGAATGTTCAAACTATCACACCATTGCACTCATTTCACATGCAAGTAAAATTATGCTTAAAATCCTACAAGCTAGACTCCAGCAGTATGTGGATCAAGAACTTCCAGAAGTACAGGCAGGATTTCGAAGAGGCAGGGGAACTAGAGATCAAATTGCCAACATACGCTGGATCATGGAGAAAGCTAGGAAGTTCCAGAAAAACATCTACTTCTGCTTCATTGACTATGCTAAAGCCTTTGATTGTGTGGATCACAACAAATTGTGGCAAGTTCTTAAAGAGATGGGAGTACCAGACCATCTTATTTGTCTCTATATGCGGGTCAAGAAGCAACAGTGAGAACTGGACACGGAACCACTGATTGGTTCAAAATTGGGAAAGGAGTCCGGCAAGGCTGTATTCTGTCACCCTGCCTATTTAACTTATATGCAGAGCACATCATGAGAAAGGCAGGGTAGATGAATCAAAAGTTGGAATTAAGATTGCCGGGAGAAATATCAACAACCTAAGATATGCAGATGATACCACTCTAATGGCAGAAAGTGAAGAGGAACTAAAGAGCCTCTTGATGCAGGTGAAGAAGGAGAGTGCAAAAGTTGGCTTGAAACTCAATATTAAGAAAACCAAAATCTGGCCCTCTCAATTCCTGGCAAATAGATGGGGAAGAAATGGAGGTAGTGACAGATTTTATCTTCTTGGGCTCCAAGATCACCACAGATGGGGACTGCAGCCAAGAAATTAAAAGACGCTTGCTCCTGGGGAGGAAAGCTATGGCAAATCTAGACAGCATACTAAAAAAGCAGAGACATCACCCTGCCAATAAAAGTACGTATAGTCAAGGCCATGGTTTTCCCAGTTGCAATGTATGGCTCTGAAAGTTGGACCATAAGAAAGGCTGAGCGCAAAAGAATTGAGACCTTTGAACTATGGTGCTGGAGAAGACTCCTGCGAGTCCCCTGGACTGCAAGGCAATCAAACCGGTCAGTCCTAGAGGAGATCAAGCCTGACTGCTCTTTAGAAGGCCAGATACTGAAGTTGAAACTCAAGTACTTTGGCCACCTAATGAGAAGGAAGGACTCACTGGAGAAGAGCCTAATGCTGGGAAAGATTAAGGGCAATATAAGAAGAGGACAACAGAGAATGAGGTGGCTGGATGGAGTCACTGAAGCAGTAGGCATGAGCTTAAATGGACTCCAGAAGATGATAGAGGACAGGAAGGCCTGGAGGAACGTTGTCATGGAGTCGCGATGGGTTGGACACAACTTCGCAACTAACAACAACAAAGTCCAAGGTCATCCTTAAAGCTGCATAAAACTAAGCCCTGATCGGAAATCAGAAAGATGTAATATTTTAAAAGTACAGAGTTATAGCACAAAAAGATTATAAAAGGGGAAGCTGAAGAACACTGGGCACTATCTAACAAAATGAAATTCAATGGTGAAAAAAGCAAGGTTCTACATTTAGGCAAGAAAAACCAATTGCACAAGTACAGCATAGGTGGCACCTTGCTCAATAGTAGTAACTGTGAGAGGGACCTCGGAGTCCTAGTGGACAATCACCTAAATATGAGCGAGCAGTGTGCTGCAGCTGCCAAAAAGCCCAACACAGTGCTAGGCTGCATTAACAGAGGGATAGAATCAAGATCACGTGAAGTGTTAATACCACTTTACAATGCCTTGGTAAGGCCACACTTGGAATACTGCATCCAGTTTTGGTCACCGCGATGTAAAAAAGATGTTGAGATTTTAGAAAGAGTGCAGAGAAGAGCAACAAAGATGATTAGGGGACTGGAGGCTAAAGCATATAAGGAACGGCTGCTGGAATTGGGTATGTCTAGTTTAATGAAGNAGAAGCGGTGAATGCTCCAACACTGGAAGTTTTAAAGAAGAGACTGGACAGCCATTTGTCCGAAATGGTATAGGGTTTCCTGCCTGAGCAGGGGGTTGGACTAGATGACCTTCAAGGTCCCTTCCAACTTTACTATTATTATTATTATTATTATTATTATTATTATTATTATTATTATTATTATTATTATTATTATTATAACAAAAGAAGAAAGAAAAAAAGATATCTAAAGAAGCAAATTTCATCTTTCTTTGCAGTAGTTACAAACACAACAATTTCCTTCTCCACTCTCCCATATTATATATCATAGTTCCCTTCTTCCAAAGAAGCTAAATATTTGGAAGATTCCTCTCCATAATACCAGCGAGTGGTCTCCTTTTTGGACAATCCAAAATTCAGATTTTTATCAGTTCTCTGTAAAATTATTCCCATGGAAGAGTTCACATAGAATTCTTTAAAAGATCTCTCTTTAAGTACAATAATATTTGCCCTGCTGAGCGTGTTAAAAATATACATAATATGCATACAGTGACCATATGTCCTTTATTATAAAGGACTGTTGTCCATTTCAGGAAGCTCTCCTTTATTTTATTGTATTTAATTATTTAGTTTCTTGGACTTGCTCTTGAATTTTCTCTTGTGAACAAAATTATAAGCAACTAAAAAAATATTTTTATGAACCTCTTCCACATTTGCCCATTTTTCAAGTCTTTATTTTTTTAAAAAAATATGATCACTGTAAATATGTATGGACAACACCTAAAAATGGAAAGAAGAATGGAGATATTTTTCTTTTGGCCCTTCCCACCCAAAATTCTTCCTCTATCTTGCTATAAATGACCAACACGACTAACTCTCTGAGACTGCTAAAGAAAAGATTGTGAATTACTCATGAAGAAATTAGTCCTAAAATAATGTTCATTAGATTTAATTAGGTTGCAAATATTTTGTTACAGATCTCTTATTGGGCGTATTTTTTTAACATATTGAATTTAGAGTTGAAAACAAAATTTATGGAATATTCCAAACATTTGAAAGGTTTTTAAAAGTACAAATGCATTAAAAATAATTAAACAAACAGAAGCAGGGGTAATCTGTAAGTAAACACATTTGGAGATAAGTAATGAAAGCATGTACACCATAAAGTTAATTTATACATAAAAACACAAAGCCATGCACATTTTAGGCATACCAACTAATGAACAAAATGAACATAGTTGCAATAGCTCTCACAGAGAATTGACTGCTTTTTATTCCTCTGTTAATTGACTAAAAGGATTTGCAAATGCTGAATGGAAATCTTTGGCATCAATATTTAATAAAGGACTGTAATAAGATGCTAATCATTTTATAAGATTAAGTAGATAGATGTGAGAAGATGACTTAGTGCACAACTGCTGATTCCCAGAAAGTGCTAATTAAATCCTGAACCAACATAAACCAAAGTTAAAGAACAAGTTCAAATTGAAGGGAAAAAACAGTACTGGTTTATTACCAAAATAGGCTTTTTGTTATGTATTTGTAAGCTTGAAAAAAGAAAAATAGAAAGTTGAAAAGAGTCTAATCTATAATTTAAGTCATTACTGAATAATCTGAAGAAAAGCACACTCTAAGACAATAAAAGAGTACATCACTGACTAGTACAACCAACCCTAACTTAAGTAACCCTCCAAAGTACTAAGGATTTTAAGTTTATTATTGTTAGTTGCACAGATATTTAGACTGGATTTCGCATTTTTGTTCATCTATCAAGCTCTTCCTATGGACCTGGAGTAGGGAGACATTGTTTAATAATAGAGTAAAACTATGAGTTCTAGTCCCATCTGAGATACATGACAACTGGCTGGGTGACTTTGAGCCAGTCACTGTCTTTCAGCCAATTCACTTTGCAGGGTTGCTGCTGCGGAAAAATAGAAGAAATTGGTAGTATCTGATATGTTCATCATCTTCAGTTATTTATAAAAGTAATATTGAGATTTAAAAAAAATCAGTGCAGCATACAATGTTAATTAAAAATGAAATATAGACAAAAATATCAAAAACATCAATAAATTAAAAATGTAAAATATAAACATAAGTAGGATAGCTGATGGAATTAAGGACATATTTGTGCACATATGCATCTCTTTTTAATTTCCTAAAAACTATTGTCAATTTGTGCTGAACCATTTTTTCTATATGATATAGAGTTTTGTTCATCATTGAGTTACTAATAAAGTAATAAAGGTGGGATAAATATATAATAATAAATAAAATAAAAAACTCAGACAAAACAGCTCCATTACTAATTGTCAGATACTACAAGTCTCTTTGTAAATAGCTAGAGAGTTCACTGAATACTGAAATGCAAACTTCGGCATTAGCTTTAATCATCAGATCACCTTCAAAGGGAAGCTCATATAGAGCTGCAGAAATCAAACATTCTGCGTGCAGTTTGCAGTGAAACAATCTGACCTACCCTTTTGGATACAGCTGCATATTATAGCACATTAATTTTTTCTCTCACATTTCTCACCTCTTAGCAGCCTCCAAATTTTATAATTATTGTTTGGTATCCCCCCCCCCTCCGACCACCACCAAAATGTTCAAATCTCAAAAAACTATTTCTTGATTCTGGAAAGTTTACTTTAAAAAAACTAACAGACTGTCTACAATATAGCCACATCAGAATTAGAGCAATTTTTTTTTAGTGTTCCTTGGAAACTTCTGTTCCCAGAATGATAAACTTTGCATATCCCAATTTTCTAATCTCAATTCAGAAAGCATACTAGTTTATTCTTTGAGATAAAGATAACAGGCCTTTAGAAAGAAATATTTCAAGAGAAAATGTATTTAGAAATGTAAATATATACCATGATAATACTGTATAGCTTAGAATATGTCTTTAAATATAATTGGGAAGCTGATTATTATTTAATCTGAGACTAATGCTGAAATGGGACAGAATGAATTCAGGAATAAACACATGGGAAATTGACATGAAAGAAAATTGACATATCCATTCATTAATGATATTGGAACAGCAGAAAATGTATATTTAGTAAAACTAAATAGGCTTAGATCCAGACATGATGTAATTTATAAATTGTTGTTAGAAATTTCAGAACTATTTCCCATTTTCTGTCAATAAAGTCCCAGTGATTTCAATGGAAATTTCAATTAATCCCTAGAAAGGGTTCCTTACTGTCCAGTGTGAACCTAAACTACATTTTACCTACAGGTATGGCACAAAATCATTATGGGTAATTTAACAAAATGTAATAGTGTCAGGACATTAATTTTAAATAGCTATTTATAATATGGTGCTTGCAGCATACTTGGCTAGAGGCAGTATGCTCCCGTCCATTGTGAAATTATTAATTCTCATTAAACTATAATGTTCTATCTTGAAGGAGAACTAATTAACAGTTCTTCACTTAAATTAAGTTTTGCTGCTTTTGATCAGTCCAGTTAATTTCCTGCTTTGTTGAGCCAAATAAACTATATGTAACTGTATCAGTGCAAAATATATTCTGTGTACAGTGTCATTGTAACTTCAAATTGTCCCTAAATGAATGGTTATATATGGAAGACTATCTGTATTTTCTTTTTTACTGAAGAGGATCTAAGTGCTTGTAAGAAATAAGTAATTCTAGCTTAATCCCACAAGTGCGATTCCTCAAGAGATCATATCAATGCAGCTTCTTTATTGACTAGTATATGGGCAAGTATGCCTTATGCCAGAGTTCCCCAACCTATGGGCTGCGGCCCACTACTGGGCCATGGCCTCTTGGCCGCCGGGCCACGTGAGTAGCTGGGCAGTGCACGTGCATGTGCACGTGCTCACCCCCCATCGTGCCACCGTTGCTACGAGTGTTGTGCAGACAGTTGCAGCGCTGCTAGTATCACATGGGCGGTGGTAGTGCCACAAACCTTGTCTGGGGGGAGGCATTGCCGTGGGTGGCAGGTGGGTGGCAGCGCGCCACACGCAGGTGGCGGCATTGCCACAAACCTTGCATGGGCAGCAGCAGTGCCTCAAGTGGCAGGTGAGCTGTGGCGCGATCCTCGTGTGAGGGCGGTGGCGAGAGCCTCACACCGGAGAGGCATTGCTGGGGACCATGGTGCAAGCCTTGCGCTGGTGGTAGCATTGCCGCAACCCTGGAGGCACTGGTGCCACAAGCCTCACACAGGTGCTGCCATCGCCGAGAGCCTTGCATGCATGCTCGCAGCCTTGTTTGCATGGTGCACATGCTCGTAGCCTGTTTGCACACACATGTGCACGTGTGGCCACATTCACATTTGCGCATCCACATGTAAGGTGCCTGCCCCTCCCTTTGCCACTGGGCCGCCAATCCAAAAAGGTTGGAGACCCCTGCCTTTTGCCAATACTTTTTCAGGATTGTTTGTGCAGTGAGATTTTATTCTTTCCAGTCATTGGGACACCATACAAGGCAGGTTGAAATGGAAGCCATTTTCCCACATTTAATTTATGTATACCTATTCCTTTCCAGGGATGAGCTCTAAAAATATTGAAAAGTTCACATTTTATAGGGTAGATGGTACTAATAGCCAGCATCCAGAACATCATTTAGACTTCTCCAATGTCCTAGAATCTATTGCCTTCTAAAGTATTGGGACATCCTCAAATTCCTACCCAGCCATCTGGGGAATTCTAGAAACAGTTGCAGCTCGTTTTAAGGGCAGTGTCAACTCTACAACGAACCTGGCTGCAGCCATCTTGCTCATTCTAGATTGCCACATGAATGAAGAGGTCATTCTACTGGTTATGTTAGAGGGTTGGGAATTTTGTTAGAAAGCCCGACAAACTATTCTATTGGGGAACGTGGATGATTGCATAGCACTGGGGTGGGAAGTTTGACTTTGTAATCGTGTAATTCTTTGGAGGGAATTTCAGACTTGATTTCACTTTTGATCATGCTGGATTATCTGGATATCTTGTATCCAATAAACATGTTGTTTGAGGAAGCCTCTAGCCTCGGAGTTCTGATTTATTTGGTTCTAACTATTGGAACCATGGCAGTCAGTCAGTTGGAGTAAAGAAGTCAAATGAGGGTTTTATTAAAAGCAATATATGGAGGAGATCCTTTCTGCTAGATACCATAGAGCAGAGGTCCCCAACCTTTTGGGCACCAGGGATCAGTTATGTGGAGAGATTTTTCCATGGACTGTAGGGAGCATAGTTTTGTGTGCTGCCTGCATCCTGCAGATGGGGCTTTGCTTGTTTGTGCGGCCCAGTTGCTTACATGCCGCGGCCCAGTACCGGTCCGTGGACTGGGGTTGGGAACCCCTGCCATATAGAGCTGCTGAGAACAGACCATGGACTATTGGACAGTTTTGAAATATGGTAATCCAAATATAGTGGTACCTGGTACCTTGTTAATTGGTTCTAGGAGGCACAAGTACTAAAAATGATAAGTGCCAAACAAACCATGTGACATACCACGTGATCCTTTGTTTCAGCTGGGAATAACTTTCTGTCTGTCCCTTTTCCTATGTCAATGACCTTCCCAGCATGGCCGATTTCCTTTCTACCCTCTGCAGCTATCCTTCTCTTCCTTTTGCAGCGGCCTTCCTGGCATGGATGACTTCCTGTCTGTTCTCCAAGGCAGTCCCCTTTTACCTATCACAGTGCGTTGAGTACCAAACAAACAACGAGTAAATGGACAATTTCACATCAAAATGCATTGAGTACCAAAATTGTGTTTTGGAGCAGTCGAGTACTGAGGTACCACTATATGGTAAGTATGGCATTCATGTGCCCTCATAAGTTTTTTTTTTAATTGAAACAAAATTATAATCTAGGTAGAAGAGTCAGCTGGGGAGCTCTATGGTGCTGAGAGATAAAACAATTGAAAACTCAAGTTTAGTTCCATTTCTCTTCAACAGCAAACTATTCAGCCACCAAAGATCTTTCCACCCTTGTGATTAACTATGACACAAACATTACAATGTAACATCTTTTTGTTCAATGCTTCTATGAATGGCCTTCATCTTACTGTCAGCTCCAAACAGAAAAACTACTAAGTCACCCTTAAATGTATCCATGTAAAAGTAGTGGTTTCCCCCGTATTCCAAAACTGTCCAATAGTATATAAAATCTATTAGACTTTGTTACCCATTACTTGGGAGGAACATCAGATGAATGGCAATGCCTGGAAACAGAGGCAATAAGGCAGGATAGGAATTGGCAATATGAATAGCAATTGTAATACTACAATTATTTAACGTTCATTTAAGGATGGCTAGAGATCACTTTAATTCAGCAGCAATGAAAAGCATATCACTGGATTAGTCCTACACAAAATAGTATTCTTATGGTCCTACTTAAAAATGCTGAAAAATCATCAGTATGATCTGTTGTTCCTCTCGTTACAGCCTTCAGCAGAAACAATAGAATAACAGCTATTCAAAACTGGAATTCTCCATGCTCAATACAGGAATCTTATTACAGTAGCTATTCACCTACCATATGAGAATAATATATCACTTATGGATGTTATTTTTTCTATATTTCAGCACTTTTTATTATTAGAAAGTTTTTCCAGTTATTAACCAAAATAAGCTTTCTTGGCATTTTGTTTCTACCTCTGTTCAACTTTCTGCCCCTCTTCGAACTGTTATAATAATTTTTTAAAATCATGACTTTACCTAAAATAGAATCTATATCAACTTATAGCACTGGCATTACACAGCCAACTCCAGGTTAAACCCAGCATGGTTTGATCAAATACCTGTCAATTATCTCAATAGAAAGTATGCAAATGATTCTCAGACTATAGCTGTGACTACATATTTCAAAGATTATATCATGGTAAATTCAGAGAGAGTTTTTTAGAATAAATCATTAAGATTGCCTAAGCACTTTTCACTTGACTGAAAGTGGTATATCCTTAGTGGTTGGCTATGGATCAATAGTTTTCATTTAACATGTGTTACAATTAAGTGATATATTTGAACTAAATTTTAATGATTTGCTCAATATGTAACCTTTAAAAATAAGTTATGGTTTAGTATGTGTATGCCTAGCTATTGAAATAATTAAAGTAAAAATATTAGTATTAATACCAGTATTATAAAATATCTATTAATTTGTACCCTAAGATGCTATTTATTTTGACAAAATACATAAGTAATAGAAATCAAACATATACTACTTTTTATGAGGGTTAAATGAGACTAATTAGCTACAAAGTAAATACAGACAAGAAACTCTCATTAAGCTGTTGAGCAGATGACTTAATTTTTAGTTTTACGTCAGTGTATAACACAACATGAGCAGAAATTATGAGTAAAATGTTCCTATAACTAACACGTCACCTTTTCAGAATAATGGTGAAGAGTTAAGAATAAAACAGAACCAAGACATAGGAGGTTTTGCAAAATGACATGATCAGTAGTGGTAGGTGCTTGGAAATAATCAGGGTTATAAGTACTGAATTCCCTGACATGCTCTGATAATAAATAAAATTGCTTCAGCAGTTCTTAATACCAAGGGACTTTGGTGCCAACAATACCAGCTGTGACATCAAATAAAAAGAAAAAAGCATTTTGTTAAAACATTGATTTAAATATCAGGTGAAATTTAATAGTTATTTTCATTTCCAAACGTTCTGGATGGCTGAAAGATTAGGAAAAGGAATAAAAAATATTTACTTGGAAATTTTAAAAAAGTGAATTATTTCCTCCTCTTAAGTATCTGTGCCATAAAAAAAAATTGGGAGTCTGCCAATTGATAAACTTATCTAATAAAATAATAAGCAGTTCAGTCCACAAGCCAATCAAGACCAAAAACATGGATTTCTGACAAAATAATGCCGCTGATTTGAACCAGACTATAAATCAAAATTACATACATTTGAAATATTTATAGCTCAAAAGTTTAATAAATTTAAAGGCAATGGTATGGAAGATGAATAAATTTATGAAAACTCTGGTGTAATAACAAATATTGCGCAGACAAAGAAGCAAATTATTGACATCAATGATTTCCAAATTATTCACTCAGCTCCATTATCAATAAGATCAAAAGGGAATAGCTCTGACAGTCTGAACAGCTCTGACTGTTGTTCAATTTACCTCATTCAAGAGTTCTTATATAGAAATAAGATTCAAGACCATTCAGTAAATAGATATTCTATCCATTAGGGGCACTTCCAAAGCACTTCTATGTGTATATGCACTTGTATGTTTGTGTAGAGGGAAGCATGTAAACTGTTTTACACAATGCCTTATATGGGCTGCACTTGACTACTCTGGAAGTAGACTACAGTTCTCAAAATGAAAACATATAATCAAGGATATATGTTGCATTGTATCATACTGTTATAAAAACTTGGTCAGTCTTATGCAGTGGTGGGATTCAGATATGTGAACAACCAGTTCTCTGTGTAGATGCTGCTTCTGGAAGTCCATTCTGGGCCTGGGCAACAAAAAATTAGCTACCGGTAAGGTGACCAATCATCCTCCTTTAGGGAGGACAGTCCTTCTTTTGTAAGTTCTATCCTCTCTCGAAAAGTGTCCTCCTACATGTCCTCCTTTTCGATATTTGAAGACTAATCTGTAAATCTTCGTATTCGATCGATGCCGATCCGATCCGTTGCGTGTGATGTGACGTATTTGTATTTGACAAGACAATTCGTCAAGGCTCAGTACAGTGCGGCGAGACTCGATTATGAGTCGCATGTGCTCCGCACAGGAGAATTGTTTTGAGAGTGTGCGCCGCGTGCAAGAGTGTGCTGCACACAAGTGGCTTTGTTTACTTCTTACCGAAACACGACATGGCACACACGCACGCATTAGACTCACTTTTTTTTCTTCAATTTATTTGTGTTCTCCTTCTCATTGTAAAAAAGTTGGTCACTTAGCTACCGGTTCTGCCGAATTGGTGCGAACTGGCTGAATCCTACCACTGGTCTTATGTATTACATTTTCATTGTACTACATTGTAGTAATTTTCAAGTTGGCATCTCCTTTTTCTTCTATTATGGAATTCAAACAGTATGCTTAAGAATAGACATGATAACACAGAAAAGACTTTTTTTTAAAAAAAAGCTGTTTCTGTCTGGCCCAACATTTTAATGCCTTCCTTATCAGGAACCTGTCAATATATTATTGATTTCTGGTTTTTTTCAGTTCATAGGATGGGCTTTCATGAATGCAGTCACGACATAAGCCTAAGACTGAAAATCAGGCTTGTCAGATGCTATATTTTTTCTATCCTGCTCTATGGAGTAGAGAGTTGATCTCTGACAGAAAGCCACCTGAAGAGACTAGAAGCATTTGAAATGTGGATTTACAGGCGGCTGTTACGTATATGCTGGGTTGACAAGATCAGAAATGAGGTGATAAGACGCCTGGGAAAGCCAAGGGAAATCATCAAAACAATTAAAAAACGAAAATTAGAATATTTCGGACATGTGATGCGACACCCAGAAAAATACGGCATACTCCATTTAATCCTCCAGGGAAAGATTGAAGGCAAATGAGGTCCAGGCAGAAGAACATCATGGCTTCAAAATCTAAGGGACTGGTTTGGACAAAACTCAGCAGCACTTTTTCGTGTGGCTGCTGATAAAAACAGGATCGTCAACATGATCGCCAATGTCCGATAACGGATATGGCACAAGAAGAAGAAGAATGATGAAGAGCATTCTCTCATTCATGATCTTTTTACTGTAAATATAGATACTCTGGCTTATCTTCAGCTCCTCTACTTGCTTCTTTTAGAATAGACAGCTACAGACTGCCTCCAGTTTGGCAAAGGACTGAAGCAAGGCTGTACACTCTCTCCATCCTATATGCTGAATATAGGTTAAAGGGATTGGACTGGAAAATGATTATTTTAAAATTGGAGGAAGAAATACCAATATCCAGGGCTATTTTTTGCCATAGAACACCCAGAATGCAGTTCCGGCACCTTTTTTGGATGGAATCTTGTAGGGTAGGCAAGGCGGGTTGTATGACGTGTGTGAGTTCAGGCACCTTTTTTTTTTTAACAAAAAAATCACTGCCAATATCCTACACTATGCTAATAACACTACTTTGACAGCTAAAATGCAAATTATCTGCAAGCTCTAGTAATGAAAGTCAAGCAGCACAGTGAAAAATGGGACTAGTCTTAAATATAAAATAGCCCAAACAAAAGACAATAGGTACAGTAATAAACCTTAGAACTGACACTGAGGACACTGAAGTAGTGAAGTATTGCATTTAGATATTTTCCCCTAACAATCAGTAAGAATCTCTTCCTATAATTTAAATCCATCACAGGTAGTCCTCAGCTTAGGACCATAATTAAGCCCAACATTTCTGTTGCTAAGTAAGACATTTGTTAAGTGAATTTTGTCCCATTTTATGACCTTTCTGGCCACATTTGTTAAGTAAACCATGGCAGTTTTTGAGTTAGGAATATGGCTGTTAAATGAATCTGTCTTCCCCATTGACTTTGCTTGTCATAAGATTGCAAAAGGTGGTTACGTGATCCCAGGACACTGCAACTGTCACAAATATGAACCAGTTGCCAAGCATCCAAACTTTGTTCACATGACTAGGGTATGCTGCAATGGTCTTAAATGTGAAAAACGGACATAAATCACTTTTTTTAGTAGCATTGTAACTTTGATCAGTTACTAAATGAACTGTTGTAAAATCAATATCAATAGTAGTAACTGTAAGAGGGACCTCGGAGTCCTAGTGGACAATCACCTAAGTATGAGCCAGCAGTGTGCTGCAGCTGCCAAAAAGGCCAACACAGTGCTAGGCTGCATTAACAGAGGGATAGAATCAAGATCACGTGAAGTGTTAATACCACTTTACAATCCCTTGGTAAGGCCACACTTGGAATACTGCATCCAGTTTTGGTCACCGCGATGTAAAAAAGATGAGACTTTAGAAAGAGTACAGAGAAGAGCAACAAAGATGATTAGGGGACTGGAGGCTAAAGCATATAAGGAACGGCTGCTGGAATTGGGTATGTCTAGTTTAATGAAGAGAAGGACGAGGGGGGACATGATAGCAGTGTTCCAATATCTCAGGGGCTGCCATAAAGAAGAGGGAGTCAAGCTATTTTCCAAAGCGCCTNCACTGGAAGTTTTTAAGAAGAGACTGGACAGCCATTTGTCCGAAATGGTATAGGGTTTCCTGCCTGAGCAGGGGGTTGGACTAGATGACCTTCAAGGTCCCTTCCAACTTTACTATTATTATTATTATTATTATTATTATTATTATTATTATTATTATTATTATTATTATTATTATTATTATTATTATTATTATTATTTCTTGTATACAAGAGATCACTTGTCCTGATATTCTATATGACCTACTTTTTGATATTTTGGAGTGTATTATTATATCCCCTCTCAGTCATCTTTTCTGAAGTATGTAGGATCAGGTTTCCCCTTTTTTCATTTCTCTGTCTCTAAGCCCTAATTTTGTCTTTCAAAGACTTCCTAAAGGTTGGGAGAGCATCTGCTTTGTTTGTGACATTTCTCAGATTATTTGAGGAAGGCTGGAAAAGTTGAAAAATATCTGGAAAAGAACTATTAATCAATCTGGGCAAAATTTGGTTAAATAAAGTAAGTCCTAAAGCCTCTCTAAAGTAGATAAATTCAAATTGTCTGGCCTATTTTTTCCTCTCTCTTTTTGATGGTAGGAGAAATAGTAAAGACTGAAATTGGTATCTTGCACGTTGCAATAGTTTTTTAAAGATCCATTTTATCCCTTAAAAATCCTAGATTGCTAAAAATTAGGCTTTTTCCATTGGGGTGAACATTAAAGTGCAATGTGGGTACTTTAAATCAAGGATCCACAACCCTGGTCTGTGGCCCAGTGCCAGGCCATGACCTATTGGCAACTGGGCTGCACAAGCGGCAGTGAGCAGGCAAGCATGCAATGTTGTATTTGTGCAAGCGGCACGTGCTCAAAACCATCTCCTCTCCCTACCCTGCTGCCATTGCTGTTGGTCTGCAGAGCCCGAAAGGTTGAGGACTATTGCTTTAAATCACTACAATGAGTTTTCCCCCCATCAAATTTTAAAATGACATCACTGAACTCCTTCTCTAGGCAGCTCTGGGTTTGGCTTCCAGGCCTAAAAAGGGTACTTTTCCCTAGGTTAGATAGTCTTGGTTTAGTATAAAGCATCTGCCTTCTACAACATGTATTACAAATTGCAGATGTTTTCTTGACAATCCATCAGTCTGGGAAAAAATGTAGTATGGAAGAAAAGCTGTATTCTTGGTGTGACTCAAATGCACAGCAGATGCTAAGGCAGTCTTAATAAACCCCACATTATGATCTACTGGTTGCATTAACAACCGCTGCACTCTCATCTCCCTGCAACGAAGAGGTCAGAAGCCCTTTTATTCAACTGTAAAACATTAACCTATACTCAATAACAGAGCGAATGCATTTCACGGGCATAAGAGTTAATTATCCTTCATAGTCTTGAGAACAAGTGGCAGTTCATGTAAGTGTAATAGATACATGTAAATCAACACACAGTTCACACGGGGGCGGGGGGGGGGAAGGAGAGCATTAAAGAACTATTTGCATAACATACTCCTTCACCTGAACAGATGCATTGTATAGATTAAAAGATTATGTTTACTTAACAAGCTAACATCTCTGGGATAATCCTATTCTTTATGTGAACCAGACACCCAGAAAAATATTGCCTCACCCATATAAAATTATACCAGTCTCCAAAATCTGAGCTCAAATTTCATCTCTTTAGGCTATTTTAAGGGTTAAACTGACAAAGGGGTGAGGAATTTTTGTAACCTGCACTTTTTTACTCAGAATGGCTCAAAATTCTCTGTGTTAGTAGACTACTCTTTCCAGCATAGATCCTTCTATAACCCAAACAAGACCATCCACATTTAAGATAGAGAGATTGCCACATATTTCAGGCAGAATCATCAAAGCTTGGACAAGTAACCAAAACTTTTTTGGGAGATGGGAAGATGGAAGCTAATAGAACAAAGAAAATATCCAAAATATCCCAATGAAAATTGAACATGCTATGAAACATTAACTAACCGTAATGGGTTGCAAGCAGAATGGCTGAAAATGCTATATTCCAGGAAAGGGATGTATCCTAGAAGAGAATGTTAATTGAGGTTTGTCACCCAATGAAATTGTGCTTTTGCTGTCTACCAATTTGTTAAGCTCTGTTAGTAAGACATCAGTAGCAGCTACTAGAAATTGGTGATTATTTTTTTTGTCATTATACCTATTTTAGGTCTTATATATTTTCATCATTTCCTCACTCAAAATGGTAAGAAATAATGTTTTCAGGTTTCAGTAATCATGGCCAATGAGGATTCCAAGGGCAACAAAAATGGATAATGGGTTGCTCAGCTTTGCTACTGAGACTTTTCTACAATTATTTTTTAAGTTTCTTTCATTGTGCTGCATCATAGAAGAAAAGCAGGCTGCTTAGATTATGCATTATGAACTACTATTGTGCTATACAATGTTTACTGCAATTCCCACTTGTATACTTTGTATACTGGTGTGTGTTCATATGTGTGGATATATATAACCAAAGAAAATCAAAGACAGCTCAGTGGAAAACTCTAGATTTATGTGGTGGAGTGTGACAATGGTCTTGCACTCACGTTATCCTGTTACAACCTGGATGTTTGTCATTAGGAGCTAGTAAGGTTATCACATGTCCAGCAAAAGGAGAACATCTCCTCTTTTTTGTTTTCATGTCCTCCATTCAGCAGATACAGTCATAAAATGAAATGGGTTTTGGCATGAGTGTCTTGCTTTGATTTTTAAAAATGTGGACTGTTTTCACAATAGTAATCATTCAAACTTTTATATATTGTGACCTTGTAGATTGTCTGCAAACTCTACAGCCAAAGTTTATGTTATTTATTTCCTGATTCTAGCAATTGGCTTCAATTCAGCCCCTTCAGATCTATGATCACTTATTCTGTAGATTACATGATTCATCATATGTTTCTATGGTGAAATTGATAAAGTGCATTGTGCTTGATTTTATACCACTAGCATCTGTTCTTGAAAATAAAGATTTGTTGGAAGAATATTTCAATAAAAACACGCTTTCTATTGCTGAAAAAAAATCATATACATGTAGGTCCAGGTTTTTGCAGCTTTTTTTTGTATTTTTGTTATTGAAACCAAGAAACTTAAATAGTTAGTTGGTCCTCCTTTACCCCCATTTTTCCTCCTTTCCAACTATCTCTATCTTCCTTTGCCTGTTCAATATTTCATAACCCTACACTAGGATAGAAACCAGCATTATATGGAAATATCCAAGATCCTCAGAACCATGCTAGCAACTCTCTAGAAATTAGAGAGTCATATGAATTAGATCCCAAATGACATGAAAGTCAATGCTGGATTTAGAATTAACACGACACTAAACTTTCTATGGCTCTGGTGATCGGAGACACCTGGGTCAAGGCCAATGTCTGCTGCACACATGAAAGATAAAAAGCAGCTTATAGAACAACAACATAAATAAAGAGAGCATGCAATACCATTTTTATGAACAAATTTAATTTGCCTTAATGGAGTCTGCCTCATTATTCTGAACTGACCAAAATGTGGTACTCTCAAACGGTTAGTTTTCTGTATTGCTTTCTGCCTTTCTTCTGATGATCGTAATATCCTGGTTGCCTTTCCATGGAGCAGTCCCATGGACTGCTGTCCAGATTAGTTGAGGGCGAGACCTTTTCTCTGATTACAAACCTACCAAAGAAACCCTTTGGCCTCCATAATCAGGGGCACAGGAACTGCATGCCAGAGCAAGAAACAGCAGACATTCTTTCAGTAGAATTTCTAATATAATTTATCTTTATACCCAGCTTGTCTACAACGTTGGTGGGAGTGATTTTTAAACATCCTGTCTGGGGTTTTGTTTTAAATTTTAGAGGAATAGAGGAATAGTGATTTTACTGAAGGTACTTTGCAGTTAGGTATTTCACTGTATTATATGCTGTTATCTGCATTTACGTTGCATACTGCTTTCAGCACAAAACTCAATAACATTCTAACAATAACAATAATTATTTGGGCCTCCAAAAATATTAGTGATGATCATGATTACCCTACTCTCACAATATAGATATTGTAATTTCCTGCTACCCAGCATCTCCCTGCTGGCTGGAAATTAGTTAGTTAGTTAACTAGTTTATCAATTATATATCACTTCCTCTGTCAGAAAAAAGATATTTCAAAGCAGTAACCTTCAGAATGTGTGCATTTGTCCAGGTCTCCATCTCCACAATTTTCTTGGCCATCTTATTTTCAATAAAAATGAAGAGAAGCAAAATTCTGGTTATGAATTTGAAGCAACAACTCCATATATGTGGTTATAGATTTTACCTCTTATCTTGTTCATTGCCCATGCTCACTATTAAGTTAAGCATTATCCATCTTCCCTTGAATTGGCAGAAAACCTACTAACATGAAATGTGTCTTCCCTTTGAATCATCTTCCATGTATATTTCTATTCCCCTGTCTGTTTCAAGTCATTATAATCACCTGGCTTATTCAAAGAATAAGTAATAAATATGATATACAAATCAAGATTGTCCTAGTATTAGAATAATGAGGAAATGCTATTTTAATAATATAGTACAGCTACATATGATAAGACTATCTCATTCAAGTGCTGTGAAATTGTTGAAGGCAATGTTATGGGGGCTGGCAGAAATAATATGTTGCAATATGTTTGGGATGAGGTGTAGTGTAAATATGGAAAGGTGATTGGTGGCTGAATAGTTTGTTCTAAGAAAGAACCTGAAGTAGCAACTCCTATTTACCAAAGTCATCATCACAAGGTTTTCTTGGCTGACCCCCCTGCATACTTTCCATATTGAAGGTTGTAATGATATGGCAGAGACTAATAGTTTGCTTACATAGGTTTGCTCTCTATATGGTCACATAGGACTATTTTTGTGTCATTGCCTCTTCATAAATTATCAACATGATCACTTCATTCTACCTAATGGTAAATCAGCCTTGCAATTTTACATGTTTCTATATTGTATAGTTGCAACGACCTTCATCAACACACACACACACACACACACACACACTCATTCCAGTATTCATTACGTAGTAACATCAAACCAGTAACTGAAAATAGTATCTACACCAAGATCAAGGAATATGTTCCAGAAAAAGATCTTTTCACGGGGCTAGAAGACACGGTGAAAAAAACCATATGATTTTCTTGAAGAAAAGGTCCTGTCACACAAATCCATGCATTTCATTCTTGTGCAAAGGAGATATTGAAGACTTCAGAAATAGCTATATTTCAGTGGAAAGAAGATATTGTAAGATTATCTTGCAAGTGGAAATTGTATGGTTCTGCAAATAGATACCAAAATAGAATACTTTTTATGGGAAGGGCAACTTATTGCAAACTGAAAATGTATTAAATTTCATTTATGTCATTTGTACTAAGATTTTAAAATTGTTATCTTTTCTGAATATTTTAATAATAGTAATAATATTTCAGAATCACTTAATTCTATTCATTATTGATAGTCAAACCTTATGAATCAGCGTAGTAAAAGTAGAAAGAAAATCGAGAGATTAGTATGAAGCATTCTGAATCTGATTCTAGCTCAAATTAAAGAAAGAAGCTCTTTCTACATTATTTCAAAGGCTGGGTTATTAAATGTATGTGATTAAATAACTTCATATTGTTAAGGAAATATTCCATAAATACACAAATCTGGAGAAGATATATGTTGAATCTACTGATGTCCTTTTGGCATCAATATTTTACTGTCTCAGACATCTAACTGATTTCATATTTTATATTGTTGCAGATGTTGAATTTCTGATAAGTTTATGAAGCTGTGACTTTCATTATTCTAAGTTTTTTGCTGTGTTACTTTTATTTCCTTTTTTATTTTATTGCTTTTTGTAAGAACTGCATAATTTATCCTTGGATTATTCTGTATTGAAGGACAGGATATAAGTATATCTAACAAAACAAATACAATTCATTTTTTTCTTGCTATTAATACATGATTGGCTAATGGTTAATGTTTGAGAGTCTTATGTTTTTTCTTAATTCAAGTTAAATTTACAGATGACAGAAAACTAGATATGATAGCTAATAAAGTATTAGAAAAAATAAAACTATTCCGAAAACATTATAGAAATGGAATGAAAACATAAAATGCAAAATGTTTCATCTTTTCTCATTGGAAGAGATGAAACATCTCTCTTCCAATTAAAATAGATCATTCTATCGTGCTCAAAAGTGGGCAAATGAAATAAATCAAGATTGTTTGATTACCTAACTAGGGCAATCAGCAGCAGCTGATTATCTGATGCTTACGTTGTCCTCACTAGTAGCCATATTGGGGTTGTCCTTTTAATTTCCCAGAAATCACATGAGGGATTTCACTACCTCAGCAATCTCTAAGGCTCCCAATATTATTATAGCTGGCAGATAAGTCCTCCAGAACTGCTAATGGGAGAGTAGGCCCATCAGCCATGTCTAAAAATACTTAAGAGTCAGAGCCAGAATTGGATGTGCCCATAGTTTTCTTAAGACTTTATACAAATAATTTGACATTTCTATGAGAGAAGAACACACACTAGAACCTTGCTTTGTATACAGGAAGTCCAAAGTTCAATTATGTCTGCAGCGATCTGATACCCAATTATGGGACTGCCTCTCTATATAAGAGTTCAGAAAACTGCTACTAACACAGATCATCTATTTTGTTAGTAGTGTTCAAAGCTATAAAAATGGATAGTTTTAAATTTGGCTTTTAACTATTTTCTTTTATACAAATAAGCACCAGCTAAACCATACTTTTGTTATGTCTTAAGGAGCCTGTAACAATAGAAGAATGAAACTACAGCTACCCAAAATGAAATTTTCCATATTCATTTTACTAAATGTTTAATTATCATTAGTAAAATGCCCACATGTTAATCTTTTCACTGTTGACACTCAGGATAACAAACATACCTAAACTCCTGCCTATGTTTCCCTTAACAACATTAAATATTCCCATTATATTTAGATTATATTAATACTGATATTTATTAATCTTTTTAATTAACAGTTGAGGTAAAAAACATTAAGTAAGATAAGATAGATAACCTTTATTGTCATTTTTTTTTACTGTAAGCACAACAGTACACATAAAAAATGATCCATATTTTTCAAAGATCCTGGAGCACTGGGGAACTACCAGAGGACTGGAAAAGAGCTGATGTAGTTCCCATCTTCAAAAAAGGGAAAAAAAAGGACCCAGGAAATTACAGACCTATCAGCCTGACCTCAATACCTGGGAAGATTCTGGAAAAGATAATCAAACAACGAATCAGCGAACACCTACAGGCAAACAAAGTCATTACTAAAAGCCAACATGGGTTTGTCAAAAACAGATCATGCCAGACAAATCTTATTGCATTCTTTGACCAGGTGACAAAATTAGTGG
>NW_015386427.1:1287855-1309371 GCF_001527695.2 Protobothrops mucrosquamatus
CTGCCAAAAAAGCCAACACAGTGCTAGGCTGCATTAACAGAGGGATAGAATCAAGATCACGTGAAGTATTAATACCACTTTACAATGCCTTGGTAAGGCCACACTTGGAATACTGCATCCAGTTTTGGTCACCACGATGTAAAAAAGATGTTGAGACTCTAGAAAGAGTACAGAGAAGAGCAACAAAGATGATTAGGGGTCTGGAGGCTAAAACATATAAGGAACGGTTGCTGGAATTGGGTATGTCTAATTTAACGAACAGAAGGACGAGGGGGGACATGATAGCAGTGTTCCAATATCTTAGGGGCTGCCACAAAGAAGAGGGAGTCAGGCTATTCTCCAAAGCACCTGAAGGCTGACAAGAAGCAACGGGTGGAAACTAACCAAAGAGAGAAGCAGCCTAGAACTAAGGAGAAACTTCCTGACAGTTAGAACAATTAACCAGTGGAACAACCTGCCTCCAGAAGCGGTGAATGCGCCAACACTGGAAGTTTTTAAGAAGAAACTGGACAGCCATTTGTCCGAAATGGCATAGGGTTTCCTGCCTGAGCAGGAGGTTGGACTAGATGACCTCCGAGGTCCCTTCCAACTTTTTATTATTATTATTATTATTATTATTATTATTATTATTATTATTATTATTATTATTATTAAGGAATTTTCATGAATTTACTAATTTACTAGCAGTGGTAGAGACAATAAAATGCAATCACCTAATAAATATTCCATTTCTTACAGTGATATTTCATATTAAAATATAAGAGCCAAATCAGGATTACAAAATAAACACAGAAAGGGAAATATGGAAATATCTGTAACTGAAATACAGAATGCCTTAATTGGCATTTCTATGAGAGATAAAACATAGGTTTGAAATGTTTATATGCTACATTTATATTTTTTCTTTCAGAAATCTATGTTCCTCCTCCTCTTTTACCACTTTGGGTGTTGAGGGAGGTACAAAGTTCTGGCTCTTGCTCCTCTGATGGTCACAACCATTGTTAACTGATGTTGTTGGTAACAGGACAAAGTAAGGATTGGGTGAACTATGGCATGGCCTTATGCTATAGCAGCCATCAAGGCCATCCTGGTTCTCCCTGAAATCACCTGGCTAAAGGGTCTCTGATGAAGTTGCAATAATTCCTGCAAGCCTGCAATGGATAATATATTGCTACAGAAATTATAATGACATACAAACAGACTGATCTATATATACTGGAAGCAAAATTCAATTGTCACTTGTTTAGCTTCATATTACAAGATTAGTTTAATAGTCTGTTGTGGAAGAAAGCTCTTAAATGAAATCTGAGATACATACAAGGTTGCTACCATATTTCATGTTTCATTACCATACCTCCTAGTAATTAATTTCAAGTAATTATGACCTTGTGATTATATTCCTAGATTCACTAATACCAATCTCAACTCTCTCTGTGCCTTTTCACATGTTCTATAACATAGGGAAGTAACTGATAATGTTATCACTGTGAAGTGCTGAATTAAGAGAGTTCAAAAGTTAATCACTCTATACAAGCATTCCTGAAGGTAGTTATTTTAGAAATTTATTTGCAATACATTTCATATGTTGCACTTTGGGCCTTTATTATTCAGTTCTTAATAATGAATGTGCAGATTAACAAAAACTATAAATTCATAAAATCTTCACTTCTGTAGTTTTATATATAGGCTGGCTCCTTTTAGGTATTGTTGATAAAGGCACAATCCCATATTTGGGTTAATTAGACAAATGTTCAGTAGTCCATGCATGTACTTAAGAAATCTAATCATTTGAGTGCAACAGCCAGGAAGAATAAAATCTCATACTGTATTGCATGCACAGATTTAGGTGCTCACCAGAAGCATTCAGAAGTAAAATCAGGATTGCAATGGTATTTTCTGAGTAAAAGTTAACACTGGGAGGTAGGTTCCAACTGACATTAAAATCTGCCATCCCCACTTAAAATTTAAAATTACAGTGGTTGTTTGTTGCAGATAATACCTACTTAACATAATGGTTTTCTAAGTATGGTCCAAGAAAATAATAGTTCTAAAGATTTTTCAAAAAAGCCCTCCTCTGCCCTATTTCAGATACATATCTATGGAAATGTGCACTTTTAGTCTCAGGGTTTAAAAGCTAGCATTAACATTAACACACCTAATGAAAACAAAACAGCTGTTTTCTGAAAAAGTGTACAGATGATCCCAAGGGATGGTTTGCAATTTTAGCAAGGGCAACAATAGTTGGGCCTAAATGCTGGTTCTCCTGCACTCTTGAGACACTCCCTCCCCCAGTTTCCATAGAGATGGTAGAAGCCACAAAGAGCTCCAGTCCTATTACTGGCTAGGAGGGGGCTCAATTTGTATGCATGAGCCCTGCTGGGAATGAAAAAATACAAAAGGAGGACAGGAGAGAGAACAGAAGGGGGGGATAAAAAGAGATTGGTTGTAAGGAAAAAAGGAGAGGGGGTGAGAGAGAAAGAGAGAAGAGAGAGAGAGAGAGAGAAGCAATATGTTTAAAAATAAAGGAGAGATGCAGTGATGAGGTAGAGAAAGAAAAAGAAGAAAAGAGAAAGGGATTGAGAAAATAGAGAATGAATTCATCTCTCCTAATACAGCATCTCTTGTCACTCACTGACAGGAAATGTTGTCCCCACAAGAGCTAATTCACAGGCACTGGAAATAGGAACAGCAGGGGTTCCTCTATCACATGACCTCCTCAGCAAAATCCAAAAAGAAAAAGGCATAGAAGGAAAGGCAGACAAGTGAGTAAGAATACCGGAAATGAATGACATTGATTGGCTTATGATTAAAATGATTTGGAAAGACTGACAGACTTAAATAAGAAAGCAATAATAAAAACCTGCATTTGTTGCTGACTGATGAACCTGCCAGTTCAAGGACAGGTACAGCAATACACATACACGCACGTTCATCATCCTAACATTTTGGGGTCTCATTGGCTTAAAAGTGGGGCTAGGCTCCTTTAGCACTCAGGAGTTGACCCATATTCCAGGGGGATTTGAAACCGATCTATTCTTCATTACCATATTCATCAACCCAGTTAACACTGTCACAAATATAGAGTAAATCATCTTCCTTTCAAGATATTATTTAATTATAATAAATCTGTTAGCCTCTAGTACTTATAGAGCACCTTTTAAATGTTCAAAGTGTTCTTCATATATTATTCCAGCAGTTGAATAAACTGTGCAAATTGGTATTATTCAAGTTGCATATTAAGCAACTTAATGTCATGGGTAGGGGGATAATTTTGATTTCAAATACTTTGGGTATAATTATTTTTATTTAACTTGGTAAAGAATAAAATATATGGCAAAAAAAGAAAAAAAATAGACTATACAAGCAAATTAAAAAGTGTCCAAAACCAAAGGGTTAAATGTTGAAATTAAATTTATTTATTTATTTATTTCTCTCTCTCTCTCTCTCTCTCTCTCTCTCTCTCTCTCTCTCTCTCTTCAATCCCATTCAAACACAAAGTAGTCCTGTCATCCAGATTTATTATAACTAGGCTGTTGCTATATACTGTACTTTATTGACTTTAATTGCAACCAATTTGCTATCATTGCAAATAATTCCTAAGTTTAACAATTCATTATTGCATTTTTAATTATAATAATTGGGTGATCTTGCCTTTTTTCAGAAGCTAAGCAATATCAGGCCTGGTGGTTCTTGGATGAGAAATGAGAATGCTAGAGGTTTAGAACAATGGCATCTTGAGAGGGGTTAACATCATTATTGTGCCACAAGTTGACTCCATTGCACTTAAGCAAAAGGGATGGAATGTGTAGTGCAGTGATTTAAGGTGTTATTAAAGTTAGAAAACAAGCATTCCACTCTGATTAACCCTAGAAGAATATATAAAGGGTTCTTTGTTTACGTAAAGTTAAAACATTTCTTTAGACTTCAAAACTTCCCACTGTTGAAATCAACAGAACAACCATTGAATTTAAGATAATTGGATTATTTCCTAAGGATAAGAAAAAAAAAGAAACCTCAAATCATCACAGACAAATTGATTCAGAAGTTTAGACATAAAACATATGAAGAATGGCTGCAGGACTTGGGTTTGGCTAGTCTAAAGAAAAGAAGAAACGGGATGACATGTAGCAGTATTCCATATTTGAGGGGCTGCAGCAAAAAAGAGGGAGTCACGTTATTCTCCAAAGCACCAGAGGACAGGACAAGAAGGAACAGATGGAAACCAATCAAGGAAAGAAGCAACCTGGAATTAAGGAGAAACTTCCTAACAGTGAGGACAATTAACCAGTGGAACAGCTTGCCTTCAGAAATCATGGGCGCTCCATCACTGGAGGTTTTTAAGAAGAAACTAAACAGTCACTTGTCTGAAATGGTATAAGTTCTCCTGCTTGAGCGGGGGGTTGGACTTGATCTCCAAGGTCCCTTTCTATTCTATTCTATTCTATTCTATTCTATTCTATTCTATTCTATTCTATTCTATTCTATTCTATTCCTTTAACATCCAGTTTTAGATATCTCTATGGTGTAGGTCTGCTTACATGTACTTTTTCAGTTAATACTTAAAATTAATTTAACAATTATTAATTAATTGTATCCAAATCCAACCTAATATTTAAAAGTAGTTTTGTCTGAGTAAATCTGCATGCATAGGTATGTTTGGTGTGTGTGTGCGTGTGTGCACACATGTGCAAACAGTAAGCATAATTTCTGAGCTCATCATAAAGAGATCATTTTACAAAATAGATGGTCAGAAGCAAACCATACTAGATAAGAGTTTATTCCAATTCAAATAAATGGAAGTAACATTATGACTAAATAGATCCAGGTAGAACCTAATTTCAGTATATTTTTACTGAAACCAATATTTTGAAATGGTTATTGAGAAGAATCAAGTATTGTTTGTATTTTGTAATTCAGTATAATTAATTCTCTCTGAGAAGAATAGGAAATGCATTTTAAAAAACCACATTTACATAAATAAATAGCCTACCCTGCTTAGAAAATAATGAAGACTCCAGTATAGTTGTCTGATACCTATTACATTTTAATAGGATTCATGAATATGTTTCATAATTAACTTCTTTTAAACTGAAATGCAAGAATTATTAGAAAACTAATATTGCAGTAGCATTAAATTCCAAGTAATCTTAAGGTTTGTGTAAAAATATTTTTGTTTCTAAAAATCTTGCACATTTTTTAAGATGTGGCTTATTTTATTTGTCTAAAAAATCTATTGTAGATCTTTTGAGCAAAAGGGTTTATGGGACATCATCATCATCATCATCATCATCATCATAATAGAGCCTATTTCACCTTATATTTGCTTGAAAAGATCATGCACTGGAAGATTTTTCTGTTCTACTGATTCTAAGGAAAACACCGTTGAAATTATAATAGCAATTGTTAATATATACTACCCAGGATATGGCTGATCTTGGCTTATTAAAATATGAACTTGGATTGAATTTGTTTAATGTTTGGGTAGGAGATGATTAGGAAAATGGGACTGAGTTAAACTGGGAAATTGAAAATAGCCCGGAAGAAGACAATACAAATTGCTTTTGGACTGTTTGCAAGAAAATTTCATGGATGCATTCATATAGTTTTAGCAGCTACAGTTCTAGAATTTCTTATAAATTATTCCAGTAAGAATTTGCAAATAACACTCAAGAAATCTAAGTAGTTCTTCAAACACCACTTTTTAAACTGTGTGATATGTAGCTATAACAGTGTTCTTAACAAAACGCCTCACTGCCTAAGTTATAAGATATTTAGTGCAAAAACTTTACCATCTTTTTATATTAAATTCCTAATTAATAGATTTTTGTTGGACCAAATCAAATAATCTTGATTTAACAGTTCTGCCTCTTCAAGTTTTATGTGTGAGAAATAAAAAACTCCTGAATTCCTCGTCTATGATGGTTATAGAGACAAATTAAAATTAGAAAATAAAATAGGAAAACAGAAAATAAAATAGGAAGTGAGAGGTGATTCACAATTTGGGTTAATAATCTAGAGACAGGTTGTTTACTGCAATCCACATCGGTGGAGAGACACCAGGTACAACCTTTTCAACAAAACAATGAAAAAGAGTACAAAGAAAAAAAAATAACTAAATGTTTAATCTTAGAGTTTTAAATAAAATCTACAGCAAAAAGTTGTATTAAAATCAAAGAAAAATAACTACAATATATTTGAAATTATACAGAGCACTGTTATATTTTTCTACTGTTTTTTAATCTGGAGTAGAAAAATGGACAGTTAGGCATGATGCTCATAGCAGAATCCAACAAGAGCAATAAATAATCTAATCTGCTATATTGTGAATTAATTATAAATAGTTTATATCTTTCTCCAATAAATGTACCTCATTGGGCTGAATCAAAGCATAGTTAAATACAGAATAGAGTTTGAATGCATTGCATATTCCAGTCTTTTGCATTTATAGTGGACTGAGTTCAAATGCTTTTCCTCTCAAGCTAATGTGCACTAAAGGTTTCTCCGAACACATAGTTTTTATCAGTCCTACCTGTACAGACATAATGGGAATCAATGCCCAACATGTATGTGGGACATCAGGTTGGAGAAGGCTAAGGACAGCAATTTGAAATGGATTATCAATTGTTATTGATTATAGGAAACTCTTGATGGGTGACATTTGTTGATCATGGAAAAAAGGTAGCTAATTATTGCCATGTCTGAAATGGATTTTCTATGCTTGAAAACAATACATCTGAGATCAGCATACTCAAGAAAGACTTGTCTCAGCATACCAATTTGATTAGTTTCCCAGTGGCAAGTGATGGTCATTTCTGCAGGCAAAAGGGCTGGATTAAACAGCCCAGGTCTGTTTAATGTGATAGTAAAAGAAGGAAAATAATCTAAATAACTGGATTATGTGTTTTCTAAATTAATCCAAAATAAGAAAAAGTGAAATTATCTAAGCTCCTAGGTAGTTGGGCTTGATAATTCTATTTTATATACATAGAATAGTTGAAAAGAAGCAATATTAGGAAATTACGGTACTCCTTCCTTCCTTCCTTCCTCCCTCCTTCCCTTCCTTTCTTCCTTCCTTCCCAAATGATTGATATGTAAAGAACAACTTAGTTTTCAAAGGTTCTTTGAATGCTATACTTCGCTTAAAGCTTTGTTTTGTATTTCTATGTCAAACCATTTCCATAAATAAGCTATCCAGAAAATTGGTTGAGTTTAGTTCATCTTAATGTATTCTCACACCCCTCCTTTCTCTTACCAGAGTATTCTAGCTACATCCTTTTCACTACAACTTCTTTTTTTAATGACTGCATGTGGCAAGAAGGGTTTTTCTTCTGGCTGCCAATTTGCAGATATTAAACCCTTACATTTACAGAGGAACCAATATATTCCAAACTGCCTTTCATAATTCATTTCCACAGATGTAAAAATAGAATGAGGCTAAATCGTACTTTTACATTTATTTATTTTGAATCCAAGTTAGCTACGCCTGACTTGAAATCATTATTTTAAACTATATTTTTGTAAAGTATTCTAACTGGGAATTTCAATCTTTATTCTCTGACAAATGTTTTACAGTAATTGGCACTGCTCTTTTTGGCCTAGTGATATTAGCCTTCAAAATATCTTGGACTTTCAAAAACAGATGGCATTTCAGAAAATTCTGACCTTGGCAACATATAAAACCTAAATACTTGATCTTTCTGTAGATTTCAAAGAGACACACTGAATCTTAAAACATTGCTACAACTCTGCTGAGTTCTTTGCAGTTAAGCTCATGTTCTCTAAATGGCCTTATCAGTTTGTTCTCTATGTACAAAGTACTATTTGTTATTTTTAAATTGAAACTTTAGATATAAAAACAAAGGAGTTTTCATATGCAGATTCTAATTGCTAGAATTTCAGGTACTTTGCTCTTGGTTCTTGTTTTTCAAATTTTTAACTCACCCACCATTGCAAGCTGAGTTAAATTTATTAAGGGCATTAATTACAAAATATGCAGATATTCTGGGAGCATACAATATTTCTTCTGTAAGAAGTAGAAAATGTAACTATCTTGTATTAACTGGGAACTTACATAGATTTTCAATAGTACTCTCTAGTTTTCAGAAATTACAGCCCCAAATGTCAACATATATCACATTCCTAGATAATTATGTAATTGCCCTTTATCTATAATATCTAAATAAAAACATTTTTTGTTCCAGATCAAACTTTTCAACCTGGACCTCTAGATTGAAAGTACCATTTCCCCTAAGGATAGTTTAATAAAATGCAGATCAAAATTCTGCACTGATAATAACGTAGTCATACTTAAAAAAAAATATAAACTTTAATTTCCATTAGGGTCTTGTTGTGATAGAATGTTCTGCATCAAGTCTGAAATTCAAGCATCTGCAACTCAAATTTAAAAGAAATTCAGTTTATAATTTCTAGCATTATATAAGATAATGACTTCTAATTAGATGAAACTTAGAGGGAAAATCACTTTATAGCTTATTTGAACAACACCACAATCCTAATTTAAGGTGGTTTGTTTGTTGGTCAGTGTTATGAAATTCAATCAGAGACATTAGTTTATGGTCAGGATGCTATGCAATCCTGACCCACTGGCTTAATTCAGTGAATCATGGTTAAATAAACCAGGTGTTAACATGTTTCACAGGCATGACTCACTCTGAAATGGCTTTTATTCTTATGGGTCCACTGTGGATGTATAGAAATGTAAATAGATCATATCATGACCAATAGTTGTAGAGTAAGAGAAAATTCATATTATAATTCTGTTAATATTAATTTAGCACTACAATACCTAATTTGAAGAACTGCATTGCTCTTTTCAATTATTACATTTTGCTAACTGAATCGTTCAAATAATGGTGTAATGGAATGGAAAGATTCCAAAATTAGAAGATTCCTATTAGAGAAACTGTTTATCATAAACTCCCAGATATTTTCATAGGGATTCACTATTATATTAACAATATTTATGACATTGAGTAGGATAATGAATGCTACAGCAAATGCTGGTTCCCTGCGCTGAGTTTCTCACACATTCAGGCAGCCCTGAAAGAAAATAATAGTCAAATGTTATTAGTTCAATTTAGAGATACTTAATTGAAGTATCTTAATTGAAGTTATTTGTATTGCTGTATTCTGAAAAGAGTTCTATAAGAAGTTTGTTTTGCTTTGCCATGGCTTTTCTTACAAACCATGTGGTACCATAACAATGCAGGGAAATAATAATGCTCATTTTAATAATATTTTAAAATGTCTTGGTTAGGAATTACTAAGTTTTCATCTGTGAATTTAATTGTATATTACACACATAGTAATAATACGTTTAATATTATTAAATAACATTTGCCTTATCCTAGGTTCCTGGGAAGGACTGGATAAGTGGACAAAAATGTCAAATCTAACCTAAGCATCTGGCTGACCAATCATAACAATGTATTTCTTGGCATGGAACAATCCTCTAGCGTGTAAAATATTTCCCTTTCGTCTTTTCATGGCTGGAGAGGACATTAGATTAAACCACTTGCATTGATACCGGCCTGCTTCCACACTCCCATTAGGAAGCAAAACAAATCCTGGCCCACCTCTCCGGGAACCGCGGGACGTGTAAGCGCGTGAATAGCGACTAGCGTTGAGCCATAGTCAGTTGGAAGTTGTTTCTGCTTTTCCGAACCCGAGCGATAGGTACGCGGCCCACTTCTGCTTTCAGTTTCTTTGAACGAGGCTCGGACCTTTGGAGAGAAATAGATCCCACCCACCCCCGCACCCAGCTTCCCTGGTGACTCTTCCGATCGAATTAACCCTGAACCGCTCTTTCGGTGGGGCGCTCTGCTCTGCCTTGCTGTTGCCTCCAGCTTGGGGAGCCCCTAATGTTCCACCCGCCGTTCCAGCGGGGAGGATTGACAGAGAGAAGCTGCCTTCTTGCCAAGATCCTTACTTCTCTCTCGCCCTCTTTTCTCTTCTGCCTCTTTCTCATTTCTCCTTCCTTCTCCTTCTTTCCACCCTCTTTTTCTTTTTTTTTTTCGTTTTTCATTCCTCTTTTCTATATTTTCTGCCTGTCTTCCTTTCCCTTCCTTTTTTCTTTTTCTTTTTTCCTTTCCCATTTTTCTCTTTCCTTCATTCCTTTCCCTTATTTTTCTTTCCTGTTTTCCTTCTTTTTTCTCTTCTCCATTTTTACTGTACTTTTTTCTGCTTTTCTATTTCCTTTATTTGTTCCTCTTTTTAATTCTTCCTCCCTCCCTTCTCCTTTTCTGTACTTTTTCCCGTTTTTCTCTTTCCTTCTTCCTTCCTTCCCATTTTCTTTTTCCTTATTTCTTTCTTTCCTTTTCTTCCTGGAAAGGGAAAGCTAAAAGAGAGGAAGGCAGCTGTGGAAGATGCAGAGCTGTCTAATTCTGGGGATTACTATGTTAAGAGGACTAAGCCCTTGCTGGTAAGCAAACACACCTTCCAACCTGCCTTAAGTCATCAATTCTTCCCAAGCCCACACCCAGTTTGTGGGAACAAGAACTCAGGATCTCTTCTAGTTCATATGTTTAATCATCAAAAGTATGTGTGAGGAGGGGGAGAGAAAGGAGGGAAATTACACCACTGAGAAGAAGCTATAGAATAGATCCTATAGATCCCAGAGCGTTTCAATGGGTTAACCTATACACAGCCGTCTCCATCCAGAAAGATACCAAATTAGGTAAAGCTGTTTAAGGTTGCTTAAAGTGAAGATTGCTTAGGATCTAAAGTGCACTTAAGAACAGTACAGGGAACAGAATGCCTCTTTTGTGAATGACTGCTGTGCAACCCTCATCCCTGGCTGCAGAGTATGAGAATTTGCAAGGATGGTATTCCTGAGTCAGAGAATGAGAAAGCAGAGGAGAAGTTCAAGCCATCTGAGATTTTGGTTTGGAGATCCAAGGCAGCTGAAAGAAGAGGTCAGGAGAGGGTGAATTTAGCTAGAAATGGAACTTTGGAAAATGTGATGAGGGACAATGGAAATGAATCAGCAATTCACATGTACTAGAATAGAATACTGATATTTGTTTCCAAAGCTAAGGTTCCTGAAATTACTCCCACTACAAATATGTAAACAGGGAGAGAGGATGGATATTCAGTTCCTTGTTACCTATGTGTGCTCTGTTGACAATTTAGTTCATGTCTAAATGGAGCCTTTATGCCCGTTTCTAAATTTTCAGAGTACATCAGAGGTAGCTCAATAAAAACCTAAATTTGCAAGACTTTCTAATATTTGATTTTTTTAGATTCTATCTGCCAGAATCTCAGCTGCAATTTCTCTTCTACAGAACACCCACACATAAATTGAACTAACACAAGGAACAAAGACTTTGAAGATTAAATTTCATGCTTACAAGTACTTTTTAAACATTATTTCAAGACATAATATTAGGCATTTGTGTGCCCATGTCCTCTAATGCTACACATTCTCCAGAAAATTGAATATGAGTATAATCATGCCAAAGACCAGCATTCTCTCTTCAAAGTTAGTCAATCAAGGAAAGTGAAAAGTTCGACAGCTCACTGTTTTGCACAGCTTCTCTAAAGTGCCATGTTCTCTGCAAGAATTTCTTAGAGTCTTAAACTATAGTCTTCTGTATAAAACATGGATGAAATCTCTGCTATCAAAATAAAAATGAAAAGGAGTTCCATTCAAAAGCAGTTTTCATCTACTTTTCTATTAGGTTTTAATAGTACTTAGAAAATACATGATTCCTACATGTATGAATTAAAAAATGCAGTGCATTTGAGCGTAACATATTTTAATTGAGTATGCCTTTAGAAATTCAAAAAGGACACATTACTTTATGAATAGGAGGGATAATATAGATCAAATTAGTTATTTGAGTGAATCCTCTCCTGGTGTTTGACTTCAGAAAGCTTATTCTCTCATGGTCGGGCACCTGTTCATTCCTGCAATTTAGAAGCAAGAGAGCTAATTATATGTCACAACAAGTGACTGGCTCTCTTTTACCTAAAAGGTAAATGGGAAAAGTAAAATCTTTTCTGAGAGGAACCACTGTGCTTTCTTGGACCCATTCATGCTATTTTCTTGCCAACAACATAAAGCAATATAGTGCTTTGCTACTTCCTTCTTCCAGATATGTTTACATTGGTCCTACACTTTCTGATAATTTGTCATCTACTAATCAAAGTTTACTGTTTTGATCCTAGCAAGATCAGTTTGATGTTGCCAACTCTTGAGATGAACAAGAGACATCAACATCATTATGAAAGGCAGTTAAGGCAATTTTTCAGATCATATGCCATTAAATATATAAATGCTGTAAAGTTACAGCACACATCTTAGTAGATTTTTGAAAGCATAGTATATCTGCTTTCTAGTCAGATTCTGGAAACATGAAGCCATTTTTTACAGAATGAATTATTTAAAAAGAATGACTCTGAGCCAAAGTTTTCATTTTTAACTTATAAAACATTTAAGATTTTTTCTCCCTCCCAGCTAAGATGTATTTTTGTTACAGGTAGGTTTCTATTTGAAAGACAGATCCTGATTTTAAAATATATATCTTTGTTTTAAAATTTAATTTTTAAACAAAAGGAGTAATTAAGAATCAGCTTGACACAGCGAAAGAAAAAGGCGCGCGCGGGGGGGGGCGGTTTGCATGGGTAATCTTGAGAGTGCCAAAAACGTTCTGGAAAAAGAGCAGCTGAGTTTTTCAAGGGTTGGGAATTATGAATTCGATGTCGGCAAGAAATCAGTCGCCCCCTCTCTTATAATCGGGGTACAGTTATAAAATTGGAACGAAGAGTGGATTGGACTCGGAATGCTGTTTGGGGTAGAGGAGGATTCGCGGGTCCAGCTCCCTTCTAACAAGGGAAAGGGGACGGTGAAAAGGCTAAGGAAATTCGGTGGAAAGATTCCTCTTTGCCGGGACGTTCAGCAACTCTGAGACAGGAACCAAGGGAGGGAGATGTTGCAACCGGGCGGGCGCAAAGTACAGCCAGATCCAAGCTTATTCCGGCAGACAAACTAGAGGGGGATGGGAGGAGAAGAGAACACAAAACTAAAAATCAAGTACAATTTTGGATTTGCCTTCCTCTCGCTGCTGTTACATAATTGTTTTTCCTCTTGGCATCTGTCCCAGCGTTCTGTAAGTTTTTTTTAAAAGAGAGAAATAGTATGACGCAAGAGGGCCACCGGGAGTGGGGTGGGGGATCTGTAACTGATTATTTGCCTGGGCGCTGCTGTTCGACTCAATTTCTCGCAGGAAACTGGAGCGCTGCTATCGTCTCTCGCACTGCCCAGCTCCACTGCCCCGCTGCTTTTAAACCCCCAAGGAAGGAGACAAATAAATCTGCCTGAGGCCGCAGCCCCCTCGCCCTAAGCGGTTGTTGTCAGAGTCGAAGGCTACTGAGAAGAGCCCCTCCCTCACTGGGGAGAACGGGGCAGGGGGAAAGCGCTGCAATTCTGCGACTAGACAGAGAAAGGAACTGCGAGGAGGGAATTTGTAGTGGGAGGTTGGTCGCTCTGGCCAGGCAAGAACAGAGGCTTCGGCACCCGAATCCCCCTTGCTGGCCCCCTCTTTGGAAGGACTGCTGCGGGTGGAAAAGTGGCGAGAGCCAACATTGCAGACGTAACTTATGCTGTTTCTTGGGCAAAGAGGGGATCTTTCTAAAGCATTTTGCAAAGAGCACGTGGGTGTTGCAAGGAAGAAGGCGAGGCACGGAAAGGGGGTTGAGCAGAACAACCCTTTAAATTGCTGCAGAGCAGATTCTGTAATACGCCTGCACCGTATGGTTTTTATTTCATGTACATTTTCAATAAGTGGAGTGTAGACTTTACGGGGGGGGGGGGTTGCATTGAATCAATCCCCTGTGTTTTCTTCTTGGTTGATAAAACAGACTAATTTTCATGGTTCTGCACATGAAAACAGTGGGAACCGTCCCTGGGTGGGCTCGAACCACCAACCTTTCGGTTAACAGCCGAACGCGCTAACCGATTGCGCCACAGAGACATCCGTATTTTTGAATATCAAAAAGTTTGCTGATAGAATGGCAACACTTCCCCCCCTTGAAAAAGTATATTGTGAAATATTCATTTTTAATGGATAAATTCAGCCGTTTATATATCGTTACACTGCATTCGCCATTTAAATAAATGGATTAAAAGAAACATTTAAAACCAACCATATGATCGAATTTCAAGATGAAAAGCATCTTTTTGTATCAAGTTAAAACACAAACTACAGTCCTCTTAATTCAGGAAAAAATTCGAAGAAATTAAGTCACGGAGTCACTTTAAGAGTACACGGAGAGCTGAACATGCTATTAAAATTGTATAGAATGTAAAATTATTATTTGGTTTGTTATTTGAAATGTATATGTTTTTAATATGTCCACTTTTAAAAAAACACGTGGCTCTTATCTCTCTTGCAGGTAGTAAGCATTTAGGTCTGAGCAGATTTGTTTATTTTGAAGTTGCTTGAGCTGATCAGCTTAAAAAATAATGACATTATCTCTTCAATAACAGTTTTAATTACATGAAATTCATTTTTATTTCTAAAATCTTATTTTCTGTATCTTTTAGGACTGCCTCCTGGCTCACAGCGTGGATCTTGCAGTAGGCCCTCCTTTTTTGCCTCTATCTGTTAGGAAAAGGAATATATTCTTTAATATAATATTTAGACTGAATGAAATCCCTACCAGTTTGCTTTCCTATATCTTTTTCCTTGGCAAATAAAAAAGAGTGGAGTTTGACTCAAAGAAAACTCTAAAATTTATTCTCGAAAATATATCCACTCTGTAAATGTTTTTAAAATCTTTAAATTTTTGTGGGAGATACTATAGTTTCCCTTTTAAATACAAATAATGAATTCTGTTAGCAAAATCAGCATGTCTTACAAACTGTTTTACTTCTTGTCCTTCGGACTAAAATCAAGTCTGTCATATGTATCTCTCTGTGTGTTCAGGCATGCAAGTTTTTATTCAGCAAAGCTTGCAAAATACCATGTTAGATTTTCCTTCTTTTAGTTATCATTGTTTACACTTTTAAAGTTCTTTCTTAAAGGTGTATTTATAGTTAGATGTAACAAAAGTGAAATTGGAAAAAAAACAAGACATTTACAAAAGACATATGCTTGGGTTCTGAAATACAGCAAAATTGGTTCCAAATATAATTTATGTTCAACATTCCTGATGTTATTAACATTATGCCTGTCACCAAAAGATGTGCTTGCAATCAATTCTTTTTAACAAGCTCTAGGCAGAAATCTCTTGGTGCAACTATAAGTTTTAGTTTAAATACACAAGGACACTCACTGTTCACTGTTATTTGCTCTGCATTCGTTCTGCTCCTCATTGGTTCATGCAGATCCCATAAGATCTGGACAAAAGGCACCCACTGATTAACAATGCATTTCTTGATTTTCCAGCAAATTCTACCCTTTAACCTCACTGTTTCCCATGACACTGCCTCAATTCTGTGCACTCAAAGGCACTCTGCACTCTAGAGCCCTTTCTTACCAAATACATTTTTAAACTATTTTATTTGGTTTCAATGGTTGAATATGTGGATTATTTGTGCTTTAATTGTATATGCTACCCAGTATCACAGCAAATGAGATGGGTAGCCCTATAAATTCAATTAATAGGGCAGAAAAGAAACAACATATTTTTGCTTCAAAGGTCAGCTTTTAGAAGGTCTTTAAAAAGCTAGAGATCTGATGATCAGAGTTGTGGGAGAAACTGCCTCCCTCCGGTAGATTTTCATGTATCAGGAGGAGAAATAAAAAACTGCAAATGTTTTTTTGTTTTTGTTTTACCCAGAGTTACAAATGAACTCGGATTTCATTCCTCAGTATACATAAATTTATCTGTTTATTTCTTCCATTAATTGCCCAAAACTGGATGTAAATAATGCAATATCTTTAATTTACTTTTCAAGAAGTGCACAGTGAGTCCCATTTATATTATTCATCTGTAATATTCCAATATTCTCTTAATTCAGAAGTAAAGAGCAACCTAAAGTGTATTTTAGTGGACCAGAAAGATGTGCATTATGCATTCTTGGATTATCAAGATGGATAATATGGAAAAAGAATAAAAGAGGAGTATCTTAACGTATCAGATGGTGTTGCAGTGGAAACAGGGTGGATATAAATAAATATTTGTAGGTAGATTTGAAATTAATTTACATAAACGTCTACACAAAATAGGTAATCCAATACAATCCCTTGGAAGTGCTTGAATTCAAATGTAATTCTGGACTCAGGTTTTTACAACATTAAAATCCTTCAGTGAATTTATAGATCCTGGAATAACTGTACATATAAATTTCTCCACAATCCCACCCTCATCCATTTCTGTACTTCTAAAAGGTTTGGGATACAGAATAGAATCACAGAATCTATCTATCATATTTAATATTCCTGATTCCTATTTTTCCCCACAACAAGCTATGATGTGAATTAGCCTGAGAGAAAGTGACAAGCTCAATGTCATCTAGAGAGCTTTCATGTCTAAAGTGGGTCTAGAATTCCCAGTTCTCCTGTTTTCTAGACCAGCACTCTAACCTCTATATCAAACTGGTATAGTATGCATTTGCCTGTTCTTTTTCTTTACTAAATGTTTGGGAGTTTTGTGTTTTACTATAGAATTTGATGACTGCCTTCCCATGCAGTTAATAGCAAGCAAAGCCAAGCATTAACTTTTCTTTTATTCTGGATTTTGTTTCTTTATTTTCTTAGCTGTCTTAAACATTTTTGTTTTGTTATCCTCTCTTTTTTACTTTCTCTTCCTTCCTCAGACTGGTGTAATGGTTCTCATAGCATTTATCCCATAGTGAGGCTAGGGAATGACCCAAATGATATTTTAAAATTCTTAGTGCAGTGAAATTGAGGTAGATTTCACTTTTAAAATCCACAAGAATAAAGCTTCTAAGTGGATATGCTTAGGAATTCAATACCAATTTGTACATGAAAATACAAGCTACTGGTTAGTAATTTGTATATTACTAATCAGAACAGTAGAAAATAATTAAAAACTTAGAATCCACTGTTAAATAAAAATGAATGTTGGAGAGCCATGTTCTTTTGGAAGATGGAAGAATTCACAGCAACCAGTGCATCAAACTTGCACCAACCCCAGTTGTAGTGATACCCAGTTCCATCTGTTATGTATTTGCTAATATGAAGTAGTTGTTAAACATCTGCTTCCTGGGTCATACTTTGCATTTTTGGAAATGTACTTTTAAAAAAATTCCTGGGTGCCCTTTTTAAAAACAAGTAGTGAGCAAGACCATTCGGCACAGAAAAGAATGATTTATGACTGGTCCTCACACTTAAAGCTGTCACAGCATCCCCACAGTCACATGATCAAAATTCAGGAGCTTGGCAACCAGTATGCATTTATGAAGTCATGTGAACACTATTTGCAACTTCCCCAGCTTGCCTCTGACAAACAAAGTCAATGGCGGAAGCCAGATTCTCTTAACACCTATATGATTCACTTAACAATCATTTCAAAAAAGCTTGTAAAATTGAGCATGACTCACTTAACAAGTGCTTTGCTCATTTCAACAGCAGAAATTCTGGTCCCAATAATGGTCGAGAGTACCTCTATTGTTCTTGATAAATAAGAAACAAGGCTCCTACTAGATCATACTGGCATCTGGATTTAAATGCTACTCATGATCATACTGTAGACTTTTTTGGGTTCAGTGTGATGTACAAAACAGAATCAGTGAACTTGTTTGTTTTACAGCAATAAATTATAGGCTTAAATACTGACTTGTTGGCCTACTCACTGCATTTAAAGCCTAGTGAGATATGCAGACCTGAATGCATGATTTTTGTTTCAATTATCCTTGGTTTGTTCTGGTAACCACCCAAGTCATGAAGAAGCAATTTAAAGAAAGAAACTAAGCAAAAAGAAAAAAAATACCATGATTATTTTGTTTACAAGCAAGACCGATTCTGAATTTGTTAACAAACCATTATTAAAATAAGACATGGTATGATGTGACATATATAAAGAGAAATATAACAGAACATTTTGCTATAATATCTGAGTGGCCAAAATGACACTCTGTATTGGTATTTATGAATCAAAATCTTAACTGCAAGCTTCTGGAACAGTTGTAATATATGCAGTAAGCTATAGAACTCCGGTGCCAGGGTGGCAAAAATTTATGCCAAGAAGGGGAAAAAAAGAATTCTTTGTTTCCATCTATATTTCTACAGCCCAGATAGATCAGTTCTAATCAATTATGACTCTTTAGTTTATGTCTCACTTTTACAATTGCTTAAATTTTCTCTAGTTATTATGCTGATACCCAGCAGAATTTTTAAAAGAAAGATTTATTTTTAAATCTAAAAAAAATCATGTTAATGAATTACGAATACTATTATAATACTGGGCTTTCCTCATTGTTGATCTAGAGTTACGTAACACTTGCTAAGACTGAAATATAATGCCCTGATTCTTGGACAGCCCAAAATGTCTTAATTGGACATGTTGAGAAATATTCTGAGAATGCTAATTGGCTGATAAATTATTGGTATTAAAATGCAGGCATCTCATCTGGGAATCCACCAAGATTGATCAGCACCAAGATTGTCATGTGGACCTTTCTCTCCAAAACAAGAGAAGGAAAGGTAAATAAACTTTTCACAGGAAAACCTGGTTATTTGCTAAAACTTAAAAGATTGACATAAAACAGTTTAAATTATGGACTATAAACAAGATAAGGGCAGTGTTGTATGATCAAAGGGAAACCCTGGGGTTGCTGAGACAGTGTGTGCTGATGCAAATCTTGAGGCGAATGGGCAAAATTGTGCTACATTTTCTTAAGGCTATAACCAATTCAAAAGCACATCTACCAGTCAGAAGCATCTCTACCAGCCCCACCTCATTACAAAAGATATGTGTCCATTAGAAGTATCTTGATATCAGTTTAATATTTACTTTGAACAAAATAATATGTATATAATTAGTTTTATTAAAGCAGGTAGTTCTACTAATTTGAGCCAGTTTGGTATAGTGATGAAGATACCAGGCTAAAAACCAGGAGTCTATCAGTTCTAGTCCCACTTAAGAAAGAAACCAGCTGGATGATCTTGGACCAATCACACACTCTCAGCCCTAAGAAGCAAACAATAGCAAACCACTTCTGAAATCCTGCCAAGAAAATTGCAGGGACTGATTGAGACAATCTCCAGGAGTAAATATTGACTTGAATACACACATATGCACCACACCTAATCATTTAGAGCATAATGTTATGGACATTGTGCATATGGGGTCTACAGTAATAGTTAAGGCCTAATTTGAGTTATATAACAGTTGGTGACTGGGCCCATAGTACATAATTGGAAAGCAGAGTGAGTAACCACTCATTTCATTTCTTTTCTTCCAATTTGGAGGACGTTGTTTAAAAAAATTGAATTAGCCTTTTTTATGTTAAACCCTGTAATTTTCCAGTTTTCTACCTTAAAATAATAGCAACCACATAGCCAATTTGCAACACCTATGTTTGATCCTGTAGTTTGATCAAATGGAATTCTGTTAGGCAGGCTGGAACAAGAGTGTCTGGTGATGGACCCGGACTAAAATTCTAAACCAAGCATTAAGAAAACAAATAGTAAAGTAACTTACTTTATATATCCAACTGATGATCTTGAATTCAATTTTTGCTTGAAATACCTGATATTGCTTGAAGTAAAATAATAAGACCAAAAAATTTAATTCCATTTTTGCGTCTTAATTCAATGGCAACTTGCACAAATATTTATCTTTAAAATTAGTCCCAATAATTGCCTAGTATCCCTAAAAAAAACGCCACTTTACAGCTGTGAACTCATATGCTTAAATTACAAAGCTACATTTTATTGTCTCTCTAAAAAAAATGAATATCTTGATCTGCAATATCTAGTAAATTAGCGGAGTTGTTTGGTTGGTAATATACACTGTTCCACATTAATCAGCCTTTAAAATGGCTTAAATCAATGCAGTCTTCTCAACACAAAGATTATGTAATATCTTTTATAACAGACAATATCTGTTATCTCAATGACATCAATATGCTGATTGATTTTAGCTTTAAAACTATCTGGTCAACTATTATTTTTATAAAATAAAGTACTTTTGATTTTCTATTTAAAATAAAACATTTAAAATAAAAATAGTAGAGAAAAACTTAACTATGAATCAATCCATGGCTCTAAAAAATGAATCAGGCCTCTTCTTGAAATGCGTATGCATGCGTGAATTCAGACACTATTGTTTAATCAAGTGTGGATGTGTCAAACACTTGTCACCTCATGCAGCTCTGTTCTTTTGAGAAGGGTCTAGTTAAATTATCACTGTTGCTGCTGTAACTCTCTACCACCTGAAGTTTCTACCACTGACCTAATGGAATGGAGATGTCCATTAGTCTGCAATTGCACAGGGAAAATTCCATTGGCTGTTTGCTGTTACTCCATGAACTGGGGCCAGGAATAAGGTATACTGTAATCAGATGGGAAGTGGCCATCTTTGACAAGCTTGAAAGCTTAGAGATACAGGAATAACTTCTACTGCTTTCTTTTAAAGTTGTGATTAAAATACTTAAATTTTAAAGACTTAAGTATATTTTAAGTGTGATGTATAAACCAAGTCAATCCATTCAGTGATGATGATGATGATGATGATGATGAAGAATTAAAGTTGTATGCTACCAGATACTCAATGACTCTAAGTAGCTTGCAACAATCAAAGAAATTATAATCAAATTAATAAAGGATGGCAAATGTGATAGACCAAATGGAATAAAGAGAGGGATCTCACTCTATGTTGCTAAAGGCCTTCATCACCCTTCTGAATAACAGCAGAGTTGGGGACATCTGGATCTTGAGCAGATCTGGGCATTTTATGCCCCCCGGGGCAACTTCTGGCTCTTTGGCTGTCCCTGTCCAATCTTTGTGAGGTAAATCAGAAATTAGAATTCAGATGTAAATAAGTGTATGCCATTCACACATTACAATTGCATTGCTCTTATTTTGAAGGCAATTGCTTTTCTTTTTAGTTTATGCATGTGTGTGTATTCATACCTATGCATCTTCACAACCCTATTCTACAAGAGTCCCAGTTTCTCATGTGGCCCCCTGGGAAAATTAATTGCCCACCTCTGATCTTTAGGGAAACTTTTGCAGTTCAGAGAAATGGCATTGTTTAATCAAAAGAACCTGGAACAATTCCAGTGGCCACACCCCAATGGCCATTGAGTGTATTTTGGGCATTTACTTTCAATTTCTGGAAAAAATGTCTCACAAAAAATAATGGTTCATTTAATGACTGTGATGCTCAGGCTCAACCCTTCCAAGACCGAGTGGCTGTGGTTGCCGGCGCCTTGGCATAGCCAGCTGACGCCATCGCTGTCTATAGGGGGCGAAACCTTGGCCCCCTCAGAGAGGGTGCGCAACTTGGGAGTCCTCCTGGATCCGCGGCTGACATTGGATGACCAATTGTCGGCCGTGACCAGGGGGGCGTTTTATCAGGTTC
>NW_015386427.1:1309402-1311206 GCF_001527695.2 Protobothrops mucrosquamatus
GATCTCCTTACCTTCCGTCGCGCCCTCAAGACATGGCTTTTTCAGCAAGCGGACCTGGCCTAGGGAGGATTTTATACTGGGTTCATTTTAAGGAATTCGAAATAACACAACTTTAAAATTTGGTTTAATTCGGTTTTACAGGGGGGGATTGTATATATGCCTTTGTTTTAAATATGTTGTGAGCTGCCCTGAGTCCCGTTGGGAGAAGGGCGGGATATAAATTAAATTAAATAAATAAATTAAATAAATAAATTTGCTTAATGAGCTCTACAAAAAAGTTGTAAATTCGGGTGTAGTCACAGGAGGGTCAATTATGACTACCTGAATTACTGTAAAAATTTCATTAAGATAGAAATGGGGAGCCTATAGTTCCAGATGTTGTTCCGTTATGATTTACGTGTCAGGTTGAGATCTTGGACATTCAACAACATATGGAGGACTTCCAAAAATGCTCTTTTTCAAAAGGCAACTGGACTTGTTTTTCCTTGAAGACATTTTGCTTCTCGTTCAAAAAGCTTCTTCAGTTCTGACTGAATGGTAGAGAATGGAAGGATTTATATTCCTTGCAGTCATCTGGTTGTCAGCAGTCTTTCTGAGAGTTGCTGAGGCTACTTAGAGGTTTATCTGTGCCTTTGAAGTCAACTGAATAGTGCAAATAGGGTGTGGAACCTTTTTTGGAACTGCTGAAAGGACTGTGTTGCAACCAGGCGCTACCATGTTTCCTCAAAAATAAGACTCGGTCTTATTTAATTTTTTTTGCCTCCAAAAGAGGCAGTAGGTCTTATTTTGGGGGGATGTCTTATTTTTTCCCCAACACCTGCCTCGCCTAGCAGCAGCAGCACTTATAGTAATCTCTCCGTTCCCAAGTGTCCCAGGTGCAGGCAGACACAGCTTCCAGTCTCCATCATTTCTCTGTCTGGGAGAAAAGTGTTTGGTGCCTATGGAGCATTTGATGTTCTCTTCTTTGTCTATTATGGAAGAGCTCCTGTTGGATTTTTGGATTTGATGAAGGTCCAGTTGGGATAGCTACAAATTCTAAGGGCTTCTTTGATGTGTTTTAGTTCTTTTTCTTTTCCATCTTTGTTGGTAGGCAAATTTTCAATCCAATGGTTTAGGGTTCTGATCACTTCCATTTTGTGCTTCAGTGGGTGGTGAGAATCAAAATGTAAATACCGATTTCTGTGGGGGGGATGTCTGTAAACTTCAAAGTTAAAGCTTCTATCTTCCTTAGTGTGTTTGTATGCTATGTTGGTTGAAAATCCTCCTGAGCTTGGGCTGACCACAATCCGATTAGAATTAGATGGAAGGGGAGATGGACTCTGAAAAGGGCAATTTTAAACCATAAAGAATTCAAATTAAAATTAGAAGAGCAATTGGACTTGTTTTTTAAGTTCAATAAGAAGGAAGATACAAATTGCCAAAATTTATGGGACACAGCTAAAGCCTACATGAGAGGAGTTGCAATTTCTTACATGGCCAGGCAACATAAAATCAAAACGCAACGTCAAAGACAATTAGAAGAAGAGCTAAGTAAAGTTGAGGAAAACTTGCAAAGGGAACCACAAAGATGTGATCTGAAGCAGCAGATAAATTTAATCAAACATGAGATGGATATCATAGTGAAGGAAGAGTTAGGACAGCAGATAAAACGTACTAAACAAAATTTCTTTGAAAACGCCAATAAACCAGGGAGATGGTTGGCTTATAAAATCAAAAAACATAATAATAAGCAGAGGGTTACTAAACTTTATAATGCCAAGGGTGACATGCTATGCCAGAATGAAGGAAAGAAACTAGTGGCATA
>NW_015386427.1:1313307-1320104 GCF_001527695.2 Protobothrops mucrosquamatus
TTATTCTTGTTCCAATGCATACCTATAAAATTAGACAAGAAATTTTTTCAGAATTTGAATAAAATTATGCTTAAATTTATCTGGCAAGGAAAAAGAGCAAGGATTAAATTAAAATTATTGCAGGACTCAAAGGAAAGAGGGGGATTTGGCCTTCCTGATTTAGAGAAATACTACCAGGCTATAGTACTAGTATGGGTAACTGGAGCCATTGGGCATCTGGGTGGAGGATGGTCCCCTGACTGAGCGAGACTCTGTCCGGGGGAATTCGCCATGGGTCTGTGATGGAGAGGCTCAGCAGATCGGCGAACCAGGGTCTCCTTGGCCAGTAAGGAGCTACTAGAAGTATCTCCGCACCCTCCCGGAGAATTTTGCGTACCACCGCCGGAATGAGAGGGAGAGGCGGGAAGGCATAAAGCAGACCCTGAGGCCATGGAGTCCGAAGCGCATCTGTCTGTTCCGCCCCCTGAGATGGGAATTGGGAAAAGAACCGAGGCAGTTGGGTGTTGGCCGGGGATGCAAAGAGGTCCACCAGCGACCGGCCAAAGCGGTGACAAATTTCCTTGAATACCCTCGGGTGGAGATGCCATTCTGAGTGGTCTACTGTCGCTCTGCTCAATATGTCGGCCTGAGTGTTCTCCTTCCCCAAGATATGATCAGCTTTGATGGAAGCCAAATTGTGTTCTGCCCAGGACCCCAGTAATAGCGACTCGGTCATCAGAGTTCGGGATCGAGTGCCCCCCTACCTGTTCACGTGAGCCTTGGCAGTCATGTTATTCGTGAGGACTAGCACATGTTTCCGTCTTACTAGACTGTGAAAATGCCGGAGAGCTAGATGTATGGCTAGATGTATGGCCCGTAGCTCCAGCCAGTTTATGTCGTGTCGAAGGTCCAAATGAGACCAACGGCCCTGTGTCCACTGCGATTGAAGGTGCGCACCCCAGCCAAACAGGCTGGCGTCAGTAGTCAGCAGTGTTCGATCCGGTTCCTTGAACAATGACCCCTTGATGATGGCTGGTGACAGCCACCACGTGAGGGATCGCGATACCTGAGGAGGGAGTCTCATCCTTTGATGGGAGGCACTGAGGTTCTGCCTCTGAAAGGGGAGTAGGAACCACTGCAATTCCCTGGAGTGAAGTCTGGACCATGGGACGATTGCTATGGCCGAGATCATTTGCCCTAACAATTTGGAGAGGCTGATTAAAGATACTGTCTGTCCCCTGCGTACTTGGAGGACTGATTCCCTTAAGTTGTCCCGGCGCTCCTGAGATAGATACACCTTGCACTCCAACGTGTCTATGATGGCCCCCAGGTGTAACAGCCTTGTTGTGGGGACCATGTGACTCTTGGGGAAGTTTACCGAGAACCCGTGGTCCTGGAGCAGCTTTATCATTCGTTTTAGATCTGTCCTGGCGGACTGGATGGAAGATGACTGGATCAGGATGTCGTCCAGGTAACATTGGACCCTGACCGGAACCATCCTTAAGTGAGCTGCCAAGACTGCCAGGATCTTGGTAAACACCCTGGGAGCCGATGAGAGGCCAAAGGACAGAGCCCTGTACTGATAGTGATGACCTTTGTAAGCGAACCGTAGAAACCGCCGGTGGGCGAGAGAGATGGGGATATGAAGGTATGCTTCCATGAGGTCGATGGATGTCAGGAAGTCCCCTTTTCTTATGCTTCCTAAGATGGAGCGAAGCGTTTGCATCTTGAACTTGTGGTAAACAAGATGGTAATTCAAACCCTTGAGATCCAAGATGGGTCTCCATCCCCCCGACGTCTTGGGAACTACAAAGAGGATGGAATAAAATCCCCGACCTCTCTGGTCCACCGGGACCGGCTCTATGGCCCGTATGTCCAGAAGGTGTTGGACGGCTTTGCCCATCAGCTTTTTTCTTTTTCAATTTTGAGGGTATGGGCAAGAAATAAATCGATTCGGGGGTTCGGAGATGAACTCCAGGTAGAGGCCGTCCCTTATGGTGTTGAGTACCCATGAGTCCGTGGTGGTAGCCTCCCACTGGTGGGCAAAGAGAGTCTGCCCCCTATGGGAAGAACCGTCAGGGAGTCATCTGGAGCGACGGAATGGACGGCCGCGCCCCCGAAAGGGCCGCTTACCCTGAAATTGTTGTCTGGGTTTAGCCGTCTGTCTGTCATACTGTTTCTCCTGCCTGTCCTGCCTGGCCGGAAAGGGACGGAAAGGTTGGGTGTAGTTATACCTAGTCCCAGGCCGAAAGGGCTGTCTACGGGGAAAGTAATTTTGGCATTTCTCAGATTTTTTAAGAATGTGGTTGAGAACTTTGCTCTTGTCCTTATTCTCAGTTAAATAAGGGGCCAAAGCTTCCCCAAATAGCTTACCTCCTTGGTATGGGGCCGCTGACAGATGCCACATAGACTTGGCATCGACGTGCCAGTGCTTCAGCCAAAGCATACGGCGACCAGTGACGCTGGATACCATAGCCTTGGAGGCAAACCTGGTGGCTTGGAGAGTGGCATCTGATGCATATTCGATGGCCGCCACCATCTTGCTAAGATCCTGGTGGGAGCGGACATCGTCTGCTGGGGTACGGGCCTGTAGCTGCTTAAACCAGCGATGGGCGGATCTATTAAGGATGCGGAGGAGGTCGCCCTAATCGCCCATGCCGCAGCTTGGTGAGTCTTACGGTATGCGAGTTCACACGGTCCTCCGCTTTGAGGGCTTCGGAGACATCTCCGGGTATGACGGTGGGAGAAACCAAGGGGCCGAAAGTTTCATCCACTGCGGGCACCTCTAAAGCTTCTTCTAGATCCTTGGCTACATTGTAAAGTTTCTTATCAGTAGCGCTTGGGAGAGGAAGGGAAGCTGGGGAAGCCCATTGTTTTCGGATAGCGGTCAGGAACATGGGAGGACAAGGGATGCGGTGTTGAGCCGCCACTGGTTCAGTGAAATTAGGGTCTAACTCCGGGTCTGGGGAAACAGTGGCTGTCATTGAAGGAGGCTCAGATCCCCGGTTGGCTGTGGATGTGGCCTTGCGGAGTAAGGTAACGAAAGAGGAAGGATTGAACATGCAGCTGAATACAGGGGCTTCTGAAGGAGGCTCCTCCTCCTCAGACATTGGTATCCCTTGATCAGTGCCCTGGTCGTGAAGGGATAAACCCTCAGAGCACGAGGACCCGGATGGGGAAGAAGGCGCCTCATAAGTTTCGGCAACCTGACAGTGGATAAGAAGGTGATCAGTAGTCAGTGGCCTAAGTGGAATCGCTCTGGCCTCCAGAGCGCGGTCAACTGCTTGCGCAATCAACAGGACCAGGCGATCCTCTGAGGGGATGAGAGCAGGCTCGGTGGGCCGAAGTCCTGCCGCCGTGGGGGTGAAGGTCGCCTCAGGTGCCCCGTAGTGTGCCCGTGTAACTGGAGGTACGGGAGAGTGTGTGGGTTCGCCCGTAGTCCAACCACCCGGGGAAAAAGTTGGGGGCCCCAAGGGTAGGTCATATGCCAATCCCTCAGCTTGGGGGGGTCTAACCTAGCTGTCTTTTGCGCCCTAGAGAACTCCTTTTCTAGGGCCTGATGTCTCCGGTTGGCTTGCTTTTCTGCCCTCTTGGAGGTCTTATTGGTGGATCTGACCTTGCTTTTGGATGTAGTCATGTCAGATCCCTCCAGAGCAGAAGGGGCAGCGGTCATTAGGGCCAATGTAGGGGGCACAATGCCCTTTGAAGAAGAATCAGTAACCTCCATTCTCAGATAGCACAGGAGCTCGATGGGGAACCCCTGGTACCTAGAGAGTATTATACTCTGGGTGAGGACAGACGTGCTGCAGGGGACGCCTGGGACCCAGGTACGGTTGGAAATCAACTGAGGCTACCTCACAGATAAGGTCAGGCACGCTGTGGGGTATGCCTGGAATCCGGTTAATTTTATGGAGGATAAGGACAGGTGCTCTGTGGGGACACCTGGAATCCCAGCGTTCAATTGACAATATAGCAGCCACCTAAGGTGTGACTGTGGCCCTTAATTGTTAGGCAAGCTGAAGCTAGGAGACACTAAGCCTGAAAAGGATGTTGCTGGGGGCTGTTCAAAACTTCTATGCCTTGAAAGATCAGTCTGATTGATGTCAAGGACAGGTCTCAAGTCAGAAATGGGCCCGATCTGTTCCCAAAATGGTGGCCAGATCACAAAATGGCGGCTTGTTGAAGAACGGGGTTTTTTGCACTGTTATGCTGACCAACCCCCCAAAGCTATCAACTCTCCTCAAAGTAATGTAGTGATGAATGAAGGGAATCCCCCTTTCTCCTTGAAAATTGACAGTTCCAAGCCTATTCCCCTCACCGCACGGTTCAAAATGGCGGCCGCGCGCAATGACGGCCGAATTTAACAAGCTCCAAAGCCTGAGGGAAATGGGCCCAAAGAGTGAACTACGCTGGCGCGCTGAAATCCCAACTGAAAAAACGGCCGTTTGTCAGTCTCCCAATCAGCCGTCTAACAGCTGGTCTCGTTTGCAGCTCGCATGCGTTTTGAGGCTATTTGTGCTGGTGAGCAGCAAAAATGCAAGAAAAAGGGCAAACTGACCGACGGCCGTTCTTCAGTCCTCCGATCAGCCGCCTAACTGCTGATCGGCGCCGACCGTTGGAGTGCGTGCGTGCGTCTCCCCGGCCAAAACCCGAAGATCGAGCCCGAGAGCTGCCGAATTCGATTGAGGCTGCAGTCGCTCCTGAACGGGCCTGCAACGAGCCTCGCTTGCTCCAAGGCAAGCCTCTTTTACTCCGTTTGTCACCGGGCCGCAGCCACAAGCTCCGGTGAAAACAGATCCAGCAGCTGTTGCAGTTGTTACTGGAAGGGGGGGGAAGAGAGAAGGATCCCCTTCTACCCTGTAAATGTTTTTCTCCCCCCAACTGAGGGCTGGAAGAAATGACAAGTTTCCCTAACAGCCAAGATATTCGGGCAAATTGGAAAAGGGGCCAAATTATGGAGCTGAAATCAGCTTAAAAAGGCAAAAAAGTGGAGGATTCACCAATAGTCTAGACTATACCTGCCTAAGAGCCAGAGTTGTACGTCCGTCCATGGGGAAGATCAAGTCAAGACTGGGATCTATGGTCCAGGACGGGCGTGGCAACTTTGGCTGACTTGATATGATTGGCCAGGAATACAGTCTAAACCCATTGGTGGATCCTCCATCTCCAGTGCTGGAGAATGGCCTCAATGGCGGACACAGGTGAACCCATGGCACAGCTGTATTTTTGTCTGTATAAACCTTCATTGTATTTAAAATAGTGTTTTAATACATGAAATAGTAGCCTTCACCAAACACATCAGCTTTGTGGACAGATACGTTAAGTTTACAAAATTTACGTTTTGATTCTCACTGCTCAATGTAAGAATCAAAACACATCAAGGAAGCCCTCAGAAACTTGTGGCTACCCCAACTGTGCCTTCAACAAATCCAAAAAAAGAGAGCCAAAAGGAGCTCTCTCACAACAGACAAAGAGGAGACCAACAAACAAAGCAACAGTGCAGTAATATCTGAAAAGCTCAGGCGGATTTTCAACCAACATAGCATACAAACACACTTTAAACCCAAAAATACATTAAGGCAGAAGATTATCCACCACTAAGATAAAACACCCAAACATAAACTGAGCAATATGATATATGCAGTACAATGCAGTGATGCATTTAAATATCTATACAATGGATAAACAAAACGATCACTTCACAAATGCATGACACAACATAAGAGAACAAACCCATCAGGGCAAGAGTCCACATTCTGGACAGAGAGGACTACTGGTTTGCAAGAGGGGTCAAAGAAGTCATCTATATTAAAATTGAATAGCCTTCTCTCAACAGAGGGGGAGGGATATATTACCATCTATATCCTGTTTACAACACAGTCCTTTCAGCAGTTCCAAAAAAGGTTCTACACTCATTTGCATTATTCAGGTGACCCAGAGGGCACAGATAAACCTCCAAGAAGCCTCAATAACTCTCAGAAAGAGTGCTAATGACCAGATGACTGCAAGGAATATAAATCCTTCCTTTCTCCACCATTCAGTCAGAACTGAAGAAGCTTTTTGGATGAGAAGCAAAATGTCTTTAAGGAAAAACAAGAAAGTCCAGTGCCTTTTGAAAAAACACTTTTGGGACAACCATGACCTGGATGACTGAAGATTTCCATAGACATATGGAGGGCTTCATACTGAGCAATCCTGCTTCACAACATATGGAGTCCCCCTGTTATTTTTATCTGCCTTTATTTTCCAATTTGTGTGCTGACAATGCCTTTCCAATATTACAGATTTGTGTTTTTTTATTGTTTAGTACATTCTTTTTAAAGTATTGAAATGAAACGCTAGACCAACTTTTCAAAACACATATTTGAATAATATTTGTACTACAACTCACCAAAGTCCAGCCAGCATGGCCAAATCTTTTGGGCATTGTATCTAGAAATATTGGAACTCTAACGTACAATGGCAAGTGTCTTCAGATCTTATCTTTTTATTTATTTAATATTGGTTTCCCCCTCTCTCATTTCGTCTCTCTTTTCTCTAAAACCAGATCATAACATTGATATGATTTACATTTCAGTTTAACTGTATGTACAGCACGAGTGTTGCTAAATCGCCTGATTGACCATCTGGAACAGGGTCTACTACCTGAGACACAGTGTGGTTTCCGCAAAGAGCGTGGCACGGTGGACATGATCTTTGCAGCTCGACAGCTCCAGGAGAAATGTCAGGAGCAGAATCGTGAACTATATACCACCTTTGTGGATCTCACCAAGGCTTTTGACACAGTTAGTCATGAAGGATTATGGCGCATTATGTCG
>NW_015386427.1:1320180-1336482 GCF_001527695.2 Protobothrops mucrosquamatus
GTACCAGCCAGTTCCAAAAGCCCAATACCAAGAGCCTACCATCACAGTGAAGGGACAAAAGCTGCAAGCAGTGGACCAATTTACGTATCTTGGTAGTACCCTCTCCCGTGCAGTGACAATTGACATCGAGGTCAACTGTAGAATTGCCAAGGCAAGTTCTGCATTTGGCAGACTGCGGACTAACGTGTGGGACCGCCGTAGAATAAGCCTTGCTACTAAGCTTAATGTTTACCAGGCAGCAGTGCTAACTACCCTAATGTATGCTAGTGAGACCTGGACAGTGTACAGGAGGCAGGTCAGGCAACTGAATTACTTCCACATGACTTACCTTCGCAGAATTCTGAGGATCCGGTGGCAGAATAAGATACCAGATACAGATGTCCTCTCCAGAGCAGGCCTATCATCAGTTCACACTCTGTTGATGAAAGCCCAGATGCGCTGGGCAGGCCACGTTGTAAGGATGCGAGACCATCGCATCCCTAAACAGCTCTTCTATGGTGAGCTGTCTCAAGGAAAGCGATCGCATGGGGGACAAAAGAAGCTGTACAAAGACACGCTGAAAGCATCTCTCAAGTCCCTGGATATCGACACCATCTCTTGGGAATTTTTGGCGCATGATCGACCGACATGGCGTACCCTGGTTTACCAGGGTTGCCAGACATATGAACACAGAAGAACAATCTTGGCACAAGAGAAGCGAGCACTTCGTAAAGCCAGAGCTGCAAATGCTGAAGCAATAGTGTCCACATTTCTCTGTTCAGTATGTGGCAGAACATTCTGTGCTAACATCGGTCTCATCAGCCATCTACGGACACACCGCTGATGGCCCATAATCCATAAGATGTCACGGTCTTCATCGAAATCGATGGACGAACAACATATGTACATTTTATATAATTCTAGTTAATAGCCCATTTTAATTAATTGCATTTATTTCTGCAATCACATTCGACTGGAAACAATAATGGGAACACAGCTATAAGACTTCTAAACAAGATTTTTTTTAAATTTCATACTATCGAAATCTTTGAAATGGAAATTCAGTTTTTAATATTTGTTTCATATGGATGAGAACAATTTCCAGAACTATTGAGCTTTATGGTATTGCTACCAAATATAAAAAATGACTTGACATTCTCATTATATCTTACACAATATTTGAAAATAAATTATCCATTTTGCCAATCATTAGTGGGTAATAAAACATACTGTATTAGTTTTCTCTGAATATAACTTTCAGAGTAAGTTTAATGTTCTTCCATTGAAATTTCTTTTGCATCCCTATAGCTATATTTAAATTCTGCAGCCATTTGAATGTACAATCTTTGATCTGATTGGTTTCAGAGTCAAAAATCCCAATACTCTATACATACAGTCCAGCTAATGTTCTGAGTTATATATAATAAGATTTTAAATCATATATCTTAGTATTCACTTCTGTTTCTGCAATTCTTTTGATATCATGCTACATATTTGAAGATACTGAAAATAATCACACAAACTAGGCCATTATGAGATTAAAATTTTAAAGGATCTTTATCCTGTCTCATTGGCATCCTTCAGTCTCGAGAGACTATGGTATCGTGCTCTGGAAAGAGGACCTAAGGCAGCATCTGGTGTGGCTAAAAAGGCCAATTCGAGAATGGCAGTCCCTTCCACACTGAGGGCAGTTACAATCTGTCCCCTGTCCAGTCCCCAGATTTCACTGGTTCCGGGACTGCCTCTTTGCCTCAGCCTCCTGCACAACTGTCTCTTTGAATTGGAGAAGGCCATGCTGCGTCTTTAGTCTCCAAGCTGAACAATCAGAGGTCAAGGATTCCCAGCTGTTAATGTTCATTTCCAAGGCTTTTAGGTCCCTCTTGCAGATATCCTTATATCGCAGCTCAGGTCTTCCTCTGGGGCACTTTCCTTGCACTAGTTCTCCATACAGGATAACTTTCAGAATCCAACCATCAGCAATTCTCACGACATTCCCAAGCCAGCATAGACGTCGCTGTTTCAATAGTGTATACATGCTAGAGATTCCAGCACATTCCAGGACTGTGCTATTTGGGACTTTGTCATGCCAAGTGATGCCGAGAATATGTTGGAGACAGCGCATATGAAAGGTGTTCAGCTTTCTCTCCTGCCGTACATGAAGGGTCCAAGACTCGCTGCAGTACAAGAGTGTGCTCAAGACGCAGGCTCTATAGACCTGAATCTTTGTATGTTCTGTCAACTTCTTATTAAGCCATACTCTCTTTGTAAGTCTGGAAAATGTGATGACCGCTTTACCAATACGTTTATTCAGCTCAGTATCTAAAGAGAGAGTGTCGGAGATAGTTGAGCTGAGGTACACAAAGTCATGGACAACCTCCAGTTCCTGTGCAGAGATTGTAATACAGGGAGGTAGATCCACATCCTGACCCATGACTTGTGTTTTTTTCAGGCTAATTGTTAGACCAAAGTCTTGGCAGGCCTTACTAAAACAGTCCATAAGTTGTTGAAGATGTTCTGCAGAGTGAGCAGTAACGGCAGCATCATCAGCAAAGAGGAAATCCTGTAGGAATTTCAGCTGGACTTTAGACTTTGCTCTCAATCTAGAGAGATTAAAGAGTTTTCCATCTGATCTGGTCCAGAGATAGATACCCTCTTTTGCAGTTCCAAAAGCGTGTTTCAGCATGACAGCAAAAAAGATCCCAAATAAAGTTGGTACGAGGACGCAGCCCTGTTTCACTCCACTTTGAATGTCAAAGGAATCTGATGTTAGGCCATCAAAAACAACAGTGCCCTTCATATCCTCATGAAAGGACCTGATGATATTGAGGAGCTAAGGTGGGCATTCAGTCTTGAGTCAAAAGCCTTCGTAAGATCTATGAAGGCTATGAAAAGTGGCTGTCTTTGTTCCCTGCATTTCTCCTGCAACTGTCTAAGGGAAAATACCATGTCAATGGTGGACCTGTTGGCTCGGAATTCACACTGTGATTCTGGATAGACTCTCTCTGCAAGCACCTGGAGCCTCTTCAGTATGACACGGGCAAGCAGCTTCCCTACAACACTAAGAAGAGAGATGCCGCAGTAGTTGTTACAATCACCCCTGTTGTCTGTGTTCTTATACAATGTGACGATATTTGCATCCTTCATGTCCTGTGGTACACCATCTTCCTTCCAACAAAGGCAGAAGATTTCATGCAATTCAATGGGGATGTTCTCTTTGCAGCACTTCAGAATTTCAGCAGGGATGTTATCTTTCCCGGGAGGCAAGGGAGTCCAGGGCCGTGTTTAATTCTTCTAAAGTTGGTTCACTGTCGAGCTCCTCCAAGACAGACAGACACTCAATATTATGTTTCTTCAGTTACCTCATTTTCTCTGGAATATAACTCAGAGTAGTGCTGCACCCAGCATGCCATCTGCTGTGCTTGGTCCCGGATAACCTCGCCTGTGGCAGACTTCAGATGGGCAGATTTCTTCTGTGTTGGACCTAAAGCCTGCTTAATGCCATCATAATTCCCTTGATGTTGCCTGTGTCAGCTGCTATCTGGTTCCGAGAGCAAAGCTGCAGCCAATAGTCATTAACACATCTCCTGGCGGTCTGTTGGACTTTGCTACGTGTAGCTCGTAGAACCTGTAGGTTGCGCTTGCTAGAACAGTCTTTATATGCAATTAAAGCTCTCCTTTTTTCCTTGATGGCTGGCGTCAGATCATCTGAATGGGCTTCAAACCAATCTGCTGTCTTTCTGATCTCTTTACCAAATATTGACAGAGTGGTGTTATAAACAGCATTCTTGAAATATACCCAACATTCAAACGCATTTGCTTCAGTCGGGCCTGGGAGAGTTTCCTTTAGTGCTTGTGCAAATTCCTCCACTTTACCCTGATTGCGGGTCTTGCTAGTATCAATACGTGGTCTTCCTTCTTCAAGTGATGTAATCTCTTTATTTTCAGTTTTATTTTGCTGCACACCAAGGAGTGGTCTGTATTGCAATCAGTACCCTGATAGCTGCATGTGATTGTAACACTGGGAAGGTTGGAACGCCTAGTAAAAATCAAGTCGAGCTGGTGCCAATGCTTCGATCTTGGGTGTCTCCAAGAGACACTGTGTTGAGGCTTTGTTTTAAAGAATGTATTGCTAACACAAAAACTGTAGTAGCAGCAGAACTCCAGCAGGCGTTGGCCATTTTCGTTCATCTTCCCGACCCTGAACTGACCTAGGCAAGTGGGCCAAGAACTATAATCAACTCCAACTCTCGCATTAAAGTCGCCAAGGACAAACAGTGGTTCTTTCTCAGGGATTTTCTTGATACTAGCAGCCAGATCGTCATAGAATTTGTTTTTGGATTCTACTGAAGATGATAATGTCGGTGCGTATGCGCCAATAAGAATAACCAATCCTGCTGATGAGTGTAGCTGCAAGGACAGAATTCTTTCACTTCCAGCAGCAGGTGGAGTAATGAATCCTAGTAGGGTGTTTCTGACTGCAAAGCCAACCCCATATTCCCTAGTCTCATTTGATAGTTTCCCCTGCCAGAAGAATGAGAAATTTCTCTCCTTAACAGATCCCGAGTCTGACAGCCTTGTCTCTTGAAGGGCAGTGATGTCCATCTGCAGTCTGCTCAGCTCCATATCGATGACAGCTATCTTACGTAGGTCATCTATTTCTTGCGAATCGTCCGAAAGGCCGGGGGTCATTGTCCGAACATTCCAAGTGCCCAGCTTTAGGGCAAAGATTTTCTTGTGTTTGTTGCATGGTGCAGAGTTATCGATCTGCTTATCAGCTTTAACCCTAAACCCCACACACCCAGTGAGGTTATCAGACCGTGGCAGGGCGGCACCTTACTAGCTGGGGGCTGCCCAGCTTAAGGCAGGCGGTAGCTGCCCAATAAAGTACTATGACCTCTCTCACTGTCGAAGGTGGCCCCTGATGTCATGCTCTATGCCAATCAAGCAAAGACTTATAACTGGTAACTGCCACTTCCCGTGTTATTTCAATGCTGTATGCAAAGCTGGAGTGTCCTCTTCAGAGCACGAGGCCTGGGTAGATTAATATGGAGGATAGGCTGTTACCCAGGCAGCAGATCCCCCCTCTCCATATCGCTGAAATAGTCCAATGGAATGGCGACGCCGATACAATTGGTTCCAGCTGCATCGCAGGAGTTACCAGAACGTGATTGTACGCAGTCACGAACTGCTTCCAGGACTCCGGCTCCAGATTTTTGCCTCGAGGTTAACTCCTGAAGCCTTTTCCAATAGTAGATATAGCCACAAGGCAGTGGAGGTTTGAAATCGGAGTTTCCCTTCTCCTAAAAGATGGTTCTGCCGCTTTATCCGCCGTTGGGGCATAAAGCCCTCTTCCGCCTTCAAAACCATTGGCCATCTTCTCCTGTAACCCTAGAAAAGGACCCTTACGAGGTGCTACCAGCCAGGCCAGCTGGACCAAGGTATTTTAAGGAGGTATTACTCCTATTCTGTCTGTATATGAACAAATTGTTAATTCTGTACTGAACAAATTTCTTGGTACTTTCTTCCTAAAACTAACATTTAACAGTATTGTAAGGGAGACATCTGGACTAGACTGATTCTATTCTTGTATTTATAACCATGTAATCAATATAGCGGGGCCACAACGGTTCAAAAGTTAAAGAGGCTGAACTTGTCAACTGGAAAACTAACAGCCCGGGTTCAAGACCCAAATGCTGCACAATGGGATGAGCTCTCATTACTTGCCCCAACTCCTGCCCACCTAGCAGTTCAAAAGCATGCAAATGCAAGTAGATAAATAGGTATCACTTTGGTGGAAGGTAACTGTTCCATGTGCCATAGCGTACAGTCATGCTAGCCACATGATCATGAAAATATCAGCAGACAACTGGTTCCCTCAGCTAAGAAATGGAGATGAGCACCACGCCTAGCATCAGATGTGACTGAACAGGGGAAATATTTATCTTTTATTAATCAATATATTACTTATCTCTCCTCTGTTCTTGTTTACATCAAACCAGAGAAATTAATGCAAGCTGTCTGATAATTTATGCCAATTATCATTGACTTCTCTTTCATTCCAAGTTGGACTCATGGATATTAACTTCTGCAGTTGTTATTGCTCAGTTGAAGCTTTGGTAACTCTTTCTAAAATACAGAAAATATAGATTAGGTTTAATCACATGCTTGACCCATGCATATAAGGACAGTATCATACAGTTTGAGATATTTGGCCAATAAATTACATATACAACCATATAGATATTTTTATATTTTAATAACTTTTTGTTGATACCTTGGAAGTAGTTGTTTTATATATTACTATTGTTTTTAATGCAATATTATTATTTAAACTTTTTAAAGCCATGCATACTTATTTTAGTTGGCCTAGAAATTAAATAAATAAATGGTGCACTATTGTAGTTCCATAGAATTCCATAGAAAATGATTATAAGTTTCTACTAGCTTTTCTTGGGAATATGCTTAAGTTCAATGAGAATCTCAAATTCACAGCACACTATAATCATTTTGGGATGGTCTGGAAAATCTAAAGAGGATTTGTTCTGGTTACTTCTTGAGTGGAATATCCCCCCCCCAAAAAAAAAATAATAATTTCAAAGCTGTAGGCTAGATTTGGGCATCTCAGAAGAAGGAAACAGCTAGGTAACCCTGTACTGTTTTTAAGAAAACTACATAGATGATTCCACAAAGTTATCAGAAATCAAGTACGATTTGGAGATGTTACCTTATAGCTTACTCATGTGGGTATGCTTAACATACCTAGCCTCTTATTCAAAATTCTCTGTGGAGTTTTATTTCTAATATATATTTCAGAAAGCTGGTGAAAAGGGCAGTATTGTGCCAAAGGATGAAATAAAATATTATCTTTTTATGCTCTTTCTCTTTGTTTTATGTGTGACTCTTTGATGTGTAAGGTAAAGGAAAAACAAAAATTAGAAGCCATTTAATACATCTGATATTAAAGAAGGCTATCTTAAAAACACTATACCAGTGGTGGCAAACCTATGGCACGGGTGCCAGAGGCGGCACTCAGAGCCCTCTCTGTGGGCACATGCACCGTCACCCCAGTCCTAGGCCTTCAGCTGGGTTTTATAAAACCTTTTTGCTTTAGGCCTCCGCTGCCGTGTGCAAAAAAAAAAAAAAGGTTCAATCAGTCAATTTCAACTCGCGGGAAAAAAAAGATCTTGCAAAGTTGGAATTGATTGATTGAACTTTTTAGTCCCACCCAGTCTGCCGTTACCACCACAGCCACGCCCACCCAATGGGCCATGCCTACCCAATGGGCCATACCCACCCGGCACTTGATGATGCATAAGTGGGTTTTGAGATGCAGTTTGGGCAGTCTCTAAAAAGTTTGCCATCACTGCACTATAATAACAAATATTGTGTCTTTTCTGCTTCATTCTTCAGAATTACCAAACTCTATAAATGTGGTCCCATTTGAAAAAAATAAAAATAAGAAAGGTATTAGCAGATTAAGACATTTTCCATGCTACCAGGGGATGGGCTACATGTTACGATTTAAAGGAAATCAGAATAGCAGATGCAATGGTGGGATCCTGCCTTTTTTAAAAAATAAAATAAAATTGCAGACTTCCCTGTTAATGGAAAGTCAAGACTGTCTTTTCCCAAGGCAAGGAAGGAACCGGAACCCCAAAACTGACCTGAGGGTCTGTCGGCTATCTTCAATCTCCCAGGAAAATGTCAGGTCATGAGTTTTCAAAGCCCTGGACAATACCTGTAAAATTACATTTTGCCTATGTGCCAGGATTCTCAGATTATAAAGGCAACAATGTATGAATGCAGTAGAAATCAGTTACAGAAGAGTAAGTAGCCAATTTATTACAGGGTGGAGTGGGGAGGCAAGAAAGGGGCGTTGTCTTACCTGAACGCCTTTTCTCAGTACGGAGATGGAGAATCCACCAATGGTATTCAAAGTCTGCCTGCTCTTGAGACCAAGTAGCCAAACTTCACACGCCCCCTCTTGCTAGAGATCCAGTCTTAACGAGGGCGAAGTGGCTGAAGATGAAGGAGGTGTTGGCTCTCAAACCTTTGTATTTGGCCTATCTGACCTGAAAGGGTGGGTGTGGATTCTCCATCTCCGTACTGAGAAAAGGCGTTCAGGTAAGACAATGCCCCTTCTCCAGTACAGGAGATGGAGAATCCACCAATGGGACATACCAAAGCCTTACTGTCCCATTGGGTGGGAAACAGAGAAGGCGGAAGGGACGGATGCCTTGAAGATTCGGTGGCCCAAGGGCCTCCTCTATGCCTTCCCCCCCTGCCGCTCATCCCAGCAACTATCCACAAGCTCCTCCTAGAGCAGGCGGAACTGCTACTCGTGGCCCCATATTGGCCACAAAGGCCATGGTTCGCCGATCTGATGAACCTGTCCCAGTCAGTAGAACTCGGGGAGTTGTGCATTGTCTGCCAAGGCGAACAGGTCTAGGGGCGGGAGACCGAACCTGTGAACTATGTCGGAGAACAGGTCCGGGTGTAGCCCCCATTCCGATGGATCTACCGTGGAGCGATTTAGAAAGTCCGCTTGCTGGTTGTTGATCCCCGAGATGTGTTCTGCTTTGAGTGAGACCAGGCTGAACTCCACCCAGGTGAACAGGAGCCGTGCCTCAGTCATGAGTGATCTGGACCTGGTACCCCCCTGACGGTTTATGTGTGCTTTGGCCGCAACGTTGTCCATGAGGACTAAAACGTGCTGGTCTCGAATACTGACTCTGAAGTGGCGGAGGGCAAGATGGATTGCTCGTAGTTCCAGCCAATTTATGTTGTTTCTTAAATCCAAGCTGGACCAATGACCCTGCGTGAAGTGAGATTGCAAATGGGCTCCCCAACCGTACAGACTGGCGTCTGTTGTTATGTTATGTTATGTTATGTTAATTTAATTTGTATACCGCCCTTCTCCCATAGGACTCAGGGCGGTTCACAGCATATTAAAAAACAAATACTATACACAAAATACAAAAAATACAAAATACAAAAATACAGAAATACAAAAAAAAAAATAAACCCCAATAAAAGCCGAATTAAAAACCAAATATTGCCAGCTGTGTTTCCGATTAAAATTACTTTTAAAATCATCCCTACCTAAAATCCTCCCTAGGTCAGGCCCGCTTGCTGGAAAAGCCATGTCTTGAGGGCGCGGCGGAAAGTAAGGAGATCCGGAATCATCTGGATCTCGGGGGGTAGTTCGTTCCAGAGGGTGGGGGCACCCACAGAGAAGGCCCTCCCCCTGGGGGTCGCCAGCCTACATTGCTTGGCCGACGGCNTGGAGTCTCCGGGTGCTCCTCAGAGGGAGCCCCATGTAGAGAGCATTACAGTAGTCCAGGCGAGAGGTGACGAGAGCATGAGTGACTGTGCGCAAGGCGTCCCGGTCCAGAAAAGGTCGCAACTGGTGAATCAGGCGGACCTGATAAAACGCCCCCCTGGTCACGGCCGACAGATGGTCTTCCAATGTCAGCCGTGGATTCAGGAGGACTCCCAAGTTGCGGGCCTTCTCTGAGGGGGCCAAAATTTCGCCCCCTATAGTCAGCGATGGGGTCAGCTGACTATGCCGGCAGCCACAGCCATTCAATGATGGTGATGCGGTCCGGTTCCTTGAAGAGTGACCCTTTGGTCACTGCCCGAGAGAACCACCATCGAAGTGCTCTGCGAATGTGTATGGGAATCCTGATTGGTTGGATGGATGCGCTGGCATTCTTGCATTGGAAGGGAAGGAGGAACCATTGGAGGTCCCGCAGATGAAATCTGGCCCATGGTACTATGGCTATGCAGGAGACCATCTTGCCTAGCAACTGGGAAAGTAATACCAGTGGAACTGTGTGTTCTCTGCATACCTTGCGAGCTAATTCCCTGATGCTGACTATCCGCTCCTGGGAGAGGTACACCATGCAGTTGGAGGTGTCGATGATGGCCCCCAGGTGCAGCAGCCTGGACGAGGGAACTGTCTGGCTTTTTAAGAAGTTTACTGAGAAACCGTGTTGCTGAAGGACGTGAATGGTGACTTTCACGTCTTCCTGGGCTGCCTGAAATGATGATGCCTGGATCAAAATGTCATCCAGGTAGCACTGTACACGTATTGGGGTTTTCCTTAGTGTGGCTGCTATCACAGCTAGGATTTTTGTAAACACCCTAGGTGCTGAGGAAAGGCCGAAGGGAAGTGCTCTGTATTGGAAGTGTCTGCCTTTGTAGCAGAAGCATAGGAAGCGACGGTGAGCCGGGTGAATGGGAATGTGGAGATATGCTTCCTGGAGGTCTATTGACGCCAGGAAATCTCCCTGTCTGATGCCTCCTAGAATGGACTGAAGGGAGTGCATCTTGAACCTTTTGTATATTACGTAACGGTTGAGATGTTTGAGGTCCAGAATGGCTCTCCATCCTCCCGAGGCCTTGGGAACCACGAAGAGGATGGAGTAGAACCCCCGGCCCTTGAATTCTGCCGGGACCGATTCTATGGCCTGAATGTCTAGGAGATGTTGGATGGCCTCCTGCATGAGTTTGTGTTTGATGGGATCCCTGGAGACTGAGCAGACGGTGAACCGTTCCGGAGGTGTGGCTAAAAACTCCAGGAACAAACCGGACTGGATGGTCTATAGCATCCAGGCGTCCGAGGTTGTTAGCTCCCACTGATGAAAAAAGTAGGTCAGCCTTCCCCCGATGGGAAGGTTGGGATGGAAGTCACTTGGACTTCCGATAGGCGCGGCCTGCTCCGCGAAATGGCCGCTTAGACTGGTTCTGTTGTCTGGATCTAAATCCTGGCCTGTCATAGGGACGGTCGTAAGGCTTGTCTTGTCTGGGAGCATATGGTCTAGTAAACTGGTTGGAGGCCGTGGAGGCTGTTTGATGAAAGGACTGCTTTTCAGATTTCTTGATTATGTGAGCCATGACCTTGCGTTTGTCCTTTTTCTCAACGAGATAAGGGGCCAGGGCCTCCCCAAACAAGTTGGTACCCAAGTAAGGTGCCGTCACTAAACGCCACTTAAGTTTGTTATCGGCCTGCCAATGTTTTAACCACAGCATCGTTCTAGCAATGATATTGGATGCTATGGCCTTGGAGGAAAAGGTGGCCGATTGGAGCGTTGTGTCCGCAGCATACTCCGTGGCAGCGACCATCTTGGCAAGGTCTTGGTGGGTCCTGACATCCTCGGCCGGGACTCTGGCCTGAAGTTGCTGGAGCCATAACAGGGTAGTTCTAACAAAGAAGGAAGCACATGTGGCCGTTTTGATGCCCCATGCAGCGGCCTGATGGGTTTTGCGAAAAGTTTGCTCCCACCTTTTGTCGTCGGTTTTAAGTGCCTCCGACAAATCTCCAGCTAGGGCCGTCTGAGACACTAGGGGTGTCTAGGCTTCATCTACCTTAGGCACCTCGAGCGCCCCAGTGAGATCTGCGGAGGTGTGAAAGAGTCTTTTATCCGTTCCGCTCACTGAAGGGAACGAAGAGGGAGAAGCCCAAGGCTTCTTGATTCCCTTCAGAAATATTGAGGGACACGGAACATGGTGTTCGGTTGCTACCTTTTCAAAAAATAAAGGTCTGGGACTGTCGTCAGCCGCTGCCTGCGGTTGGGGGAATTGGTCTGATCCTATGTTGGCTGTAGAAGTAGCCTTGCGTAGGATGGTCAGAAAGAGGTTGGGGTTGAACAGCCCCCCCGATGGAGAAGTGTCTGGAGGGGGGCCCTCATCCTCTGAGAAATCAAATTCCGGTTGTTCCTCACCCTGAGGAGAGGAGTAACCGCTCATGGAGGATTGGGCCGGAGACGTTGGCTCCTGAATTACGGGAAATTCTATAGGCGGTTCATAGGGCGGCATAGCCGACGTCGAAGCCTCCTGATCCGAATGGAGTGAACGCTGTGCTAGCGCCCGGTCCACGACCTTGGCTAGCAAAGCTTCGAGACGACCATCAGAGAAGATGTCGTCAAGCCCCAGTCCTGTGACTCCAGGAGTAGAAGGGATCGGGGCAGACCGAGGGGATGGACCCGGCAGGGTTGTTGGCTGCTGGACTGGTGTGGAAGGTGAGCCCAGTGCTGCTAGAGTCCCTGGGATAGACCATACTCCCTGAGTGGATGAGGATGGACCCAGGGGAAGTTCAACCTTGGTGGCCGCCAAATGATCCATATCCGGGTGGGCCTGCCTCTGTGCTCTGGAGAACTCCTTCTCCAGAGCCTGGTGCCTACGGCTGGCTTGCTTCTCTGCCAACTTGGAGGGCTTCTTGAGCGTATGCTTTGTCTTGGCTTTACACTTGCCTGCCGCCTTCTGTCCAGAAGGATTAGTGCAGCTGTGAATTGGAGATGGAGAGGGCATGCCCATGACCTGAGGCAACGGTGATCCCTCCATCCCACTAGAGCAATCCCAGAAAGAAATGGGAGGAAGCTCTGGCAGACAAGCAGCGGGAGTGAAATTGGAACGAGTACCAAGACTGTTCCCCTGACTACCCGACCAATATAAATTCTCTCTCTGGGTCACTAGTCACGGTAAATGAGGCAGAAAACCGAAGGCACATTTGGAACCACTCTTAAGTGGCCAGGCAGTGCGCACCAGTAATATAAACAGTCCAACAATCACCCAATGGACATTAGGCCTGAGGATTTTAGTTTCAGATGGCGGCTAGTCAAGAGAACCAGGATTTGAGATATGATACTCTATCCCTGTCCTGGACGGCCTAGTTCGGGTTGGATGTTAATTAAAATGGCTGCAGCTACCCTTAATAGCCTCTTTGGGCCTAATAGAAATATAAGGACCCAAAATGGCTGCTATTTGTGGCCTAGGTGGGCCCAAAATCCCCATGTGGGCAAGCCTGTTGTCACGGAGAAAGATAGCAGAGAAACAAAGAGAGAAACAAAGAGAGGGGGGAGCTGCTGTTATTCCCCCCCACTGCCAAAAGGCCGAGTGAAACTGCCGTTTGCTGTTAATTCCCCTCCGGATCCAAAATGGTGGCCGCTGCTGCACTTCTCCGATGCACAGCCTCCGCAGCCCTAATTTCGTTTTTAAAATGACCTGTGGGTCGCTGGTGCAGGGGCAACAGCCGTGCTGAAAAAATCATGCTGTCCCTTTGCCCTGGATGGGCAGGCAAAACGGGAGAGCTGGCCTGGTTTTTGGGCGAAAAGAGCCGTCAAAATGGCGGCCGCGAGTGCCCCGTCGCTCAGGGAGGCTCGGACGATCTGGATCCCTGAAGAATCCAAATGCTTGAGCCTGCCAGGCACCCAACAAGGGGGGTGCAGGTCAAAGGAGGATGGGGAGAAAACGCAGCAAGCTGTCTCTGCTGCAGATTTCTTTCCCCCCCCCCTTCGTTCAGGGCCTTGGGAAGGGAACTTTGGAAGGCAATCTTCCTCCCCCCCCACACCCACACTTAACCTAACTGGGAAGGGGTGTGGAATATTTCAAATTATAATAATTGGAAGGGGAATAAATTTAAATTGGGGCAGGATGAAATATAATGGAGAATTCACCAAAGGGTTTCTGTCTAACCTGATATCTGTTGAGAGCCAAACCAACACACATCTTTCAAGAACTGAGACCAAGTTAAGAATGGATCTCTAGCAAGAGGGGGCATGTCAAGTTTGGCTACTTGGTCTCAAGAGCAGGCAGACTTTGAATACCATTGGTGGATTCTCCATCTCCTGTACTGGAGAAAGAGATGTTTAATCTTTCCCTCCATTATTTGTCCATTCAGCATTTCCTTTTCAATCTCTTTGTCATCTCAGAGAGGAAAAATGACCAGGGAAGTAAATTTGTTACCAACGACATTGACCAAAAGTTGAAAAGTCTCAGATTTAAAATGGTAAATTTACCCAGATAAATAGACATAATGCAACACTTTATGTCTATGGTTTCCAAGCCTTGAGATTTGCCTAAAGAATTTTATTTCCATTTAAGACCATTTTGTTGATTCTGTCACAAAATCTAATAAAAGCTTATCTGCTTTTTGTAGCTCTTGCTGTTTTCATTCTTAGAATCAATTCAGGGCATAAGCTCCAGTAATACAATGGATTGGCAGATTGGGTATTAATTCACTTTTTAAAAATTAGAATTGGAATGAAGAAAATTGATTCTAGGAAGTATGTGTTGAGATGAAAGGCAAGACAAAATAAGAAACCAGGTATTGTGTAGTTGAGGTTGAGAGAGAAGACACTCAGTTTACATGTTTATTTGGTCTATTGCTGAAACAATATCCAAATGTAAAATTTGGAAAAAATCTGGTGAATTGCGAGCTGGGAGTCTATTTTTAAAAAGGTCAGTAGTGCTTCAGACTCATTGGCAATAAAGTTGGCTTTTCTTATTTTCAAAAGCCACTCAGTAACAAAGTAATTTTTACTTGTGGTTAATTTGTACTTTTTAAATTAGCAAAGTAAAAAGGTTTGTGAAATCCAAAAGTTTTAAGAGCCCTTTTCCTTTATGCAATTTAGGGACTAATTTTTTTAAAAAAACAATTGCTCAGGATGTTATCTAAAGCGACTTTTATAAACACAAAAATAAGTACACAGTGCCATGCTATTAGCTTACTTCTTTTGAACTTTCCTAAACCACCTACCCCATCAAAATATACTTATTAGGTTTATATATGACAAGCATTGCAAGGATATTATATACTTCTCAGTAGAAAGAGTGTCTGACTTTTTCAATGGAAGAATGGGGGAAATATGCTTCTATAATAACTTCCTACCTTAAAAGCAAAACTGACATAGATTTCAACTTAAAACTGGAGCTAGTTTTAGATTAAAAAGCAGATATGACAAACTCGCGACGTCATGTGACGTTGCGCAATGTATCGGGACTGTTTTGCCATTGCTGGCAATGGGGTGGGTGCGGCTTCCGCGTGACATGTCCGGCCCGCAGGCCGGCAGTTTGACACCCCTGATCTAAAGCAAGAACTAATACTGCATTCAAAATGTGATTTTATTTGTGTATTGAATCTATATTTCAATTTTATGAGATATTTAAATCAGAATATATATTTTGGTTGAATTTACTTCCAATTACTACAGTGACAAATTTCATCTGATTTATATTGAGTTAAGCATGTTTTTATGTTCATTTTTAATTTGTCTAATCATAAATAATTAATTATACTTTAGAACATTATAATCTCCATGGCACTTTAAATAAAATTATTTATTTGTATTACATCTCTTTATTGTTTTTTTCATATATCTCTTGCATTTGTTTATGACTTTCTTTAAATGCTCAATAAAGAGAAAATGAATAAATGAGAGAAACAAACAGGCACGTTTGGAGTCTGTGAAAGTAAGGAAAAGAGGAAGGATCTTGTTAGAGAATTTTAATTTCTCTGTTGGTAAAAATAAATCAGAAGCTCTCACAGTTGACTGCATTTAGCTGATTCAAATAAACTCTTTATATTCATATAAAAATATTTACAATACCATATATTCTTCTTCATAGCAACATAGCATAAATGAAGACTTCTTACAGCAGAGACAGACCTGAAACCTGAGACTGAAACCCAGCTTCTAACTCAGTACCTCTTTGCACAGAATCAGTAGCACTTTCTTCACATTGGCTGACTGAGTTACCACATGACTCTTCCTGCTCATGAATATTCCAACACTACTCCCTTCATGACAGGAAGAGACATCAGACCTATAGACTTAATACATTTTCCATAGTGAATACCACCCAATGGTTTAGTCATCATGTCTGCCAAATTATCCTCAGAAGAACAATGATGTAAACTAATCAATTTTCCTTTTACAGCTTCCCTGACATTACAATACTTAATGTCTACAGGTTTACTTCTGTTCTTCACCCTATCACCAGTTGCCATTTGTATACAGGCAGCATTGTCTTCAAATACCTTTACAGATTCTTTTACATTAATATTTAAATCTTGCAACAACTGTACATACCATGTTACTTCAGAACACAATTCAGATAAAGCAATAAACTCTGCTTCCACTGTTGAAATAGCAACAGTTGTTTGTTTTCTGGATTTCCATCCAATCAGAGTCCCTCCAAACAATATTATAATCCCAGAATTTGATTTCCTTGTGTTTATGTCATTTGCATAGTCACTATCGACATAACACTTTAATTTCAATTCCTCAGTAATCTGTATTTGAAGACCCAAATTTATAGTTCCCTTTAAATATCTGAGAACTCTCTTTACACCCATCCAATGTAACTTTGTAGGTGCAGCAGTAAAACGACTTAAAATGCTTACTGCGCAAGCTATGTCTGGTCTGGACCACTGTGATAGATATAACAAACTCCCTATTGCTGAGTGATATATCTCTTGATCACAGGTTTCACCTTTGTCCACACTTAAACTATTATAAAAATCCATACTCATGGGTGTGG
>NW_015386427.1:1338830-1340733 GCF_001527695.2 Protobothrops mucrosquamatus
GCTGCAAACACTTGTGGGGGATTTTCTACAATATACCACAGCTCTTTTGCTTTCAGCAAACATTCCATTTTTGCTGCCCAGATAATGTAATTCTTTTGCCCTAAACGAGGCACAGAGCTTTCCTTAAATTCCATTGCAGCCATTCTGCTAATTCTGCCTTGTTCTTATACTTCTAAACATAGGCAATTTCTTCCAGCTTCAAATTACAATGCAGTCCTTAGTAAGCTCTGGGCCCATAACCTTTTAGAGAATTTTAATTTCTCTGTTGGTAAAAATAAATCAGAAGCTCTCGCAGTTGACTGCATTTAGCTGATTCAAATAAACTCTTTATATTCATATAAAAATATTTACAATACCATATATTCTTCTTCATAGCAACATAGCATAAATGAAGACTTCTTACAGCAGAGACAGACCTGAAACCTGAGACTGAAACCCAGCTTCTAACTCAGTACCTCTTTGCACAGACTCAGTAGCACTTTCTTCACATTGGCTGACTGAGTTACCACATGACTCTTCCTGCTCATGAATATTCCAACAGATCTAATATATCTTTGATTTAAAATTATGTGTGGGTCTAAAAACCCTTTTTAAGCCTTATTGCTTAAAACTGAATTATGGATGAAAGTAGATTGTGAATTTGAAATTATGAAAGTATTTATTATATTATTATCAAATTAGTGATAATCCAAATTGGAGTGGGTATGAGAGATAAATTGCACAAATATTTATATCCCATGAAATGCATCCTTCTTTTAAGTAGACCAGCTCTTTGCAGCAGGGGCTATACCTTTTATAACTGAGTGTGTATAAGGAAAAAAATAGAATTCATTCTTCTTGCCAAATCATTCAAAACAAGGTGCTCTCATCTCATTCAACCTGAAGAAGAGGCTACAGTTCTGTATCATACCAGTGGCTCAATTACTTCAGTAAAACATATTTCTGAATAGGCAAGGGTAGAATCCACCTGGAAATCTCATCAATAAGTGCAAAAGAAAAGATTTGTTCCTTTTCCTTGACAGCCAGATCTAATGGACAATATGGCATCATTATTTATGATCCTTTCTTTAGATCATATAGTAAGCTGAAATAGTGATGATGTAGAGGAACAAACTACATGCCTTTTTAAACACTGCAATTTTTATTGAGAAGAGTGAATATCATGGAAAGATATTTATATTTATATATTTTTTCTGTTTCCTTTCAGTTAGCCCATATTATGAAATATATTGAAGGTAGTCCTAATTCAGTTTATCACTTAAAAGGTCATTGAAAGTAGAGATAGTATAAACCAAGCAATACTAATAGAAAAAAGTTGAAATTCAAAAGAAAACATGGCCTGCAAACAAATAATAGTTCCTCTAATCATTTATCTTTGTGATACATCAAAGTAAGAAGTATAAATATATTCTTAAGCTTTAAGAGTGAGAGACGTTTACAGGAACATGCTAGATCAGGGGTGTCAAACTGATGGCTTGTGGGCCAGATGCATCATAGTGAAACTGCGCCCATTCCATTGCCGGCAATGGCAAAATTGCAATATGTCACGACACGTCACGTGATGTTGCGAGTTTGACACCCCTGTGCTAGATCTATCATTTCTTGGCTGCAAAATTATATGGCAGCAAATTATTAGACCTTTCTCGATTCCTGGTCTCCATCTTGTAACCATCCAGATTTTTGCAGTCCATTAATGGAAGCTCAACTGTTGCGTTGGCTGATGGATCAGGGTTCAGGCTTCAACTCTTAGAGCCCCGTAACAGGGGTGAGAATTTTAGAGGGACCCTCGCAAGGGTGATCACCTTGAATAGGGAAAGATTTTTCCCTTTGCCACCGACCCAGTGTGCCGGAACGTTCCAACGGTCACAGTAGGGAACTGCGATGGCGTATGAACAGAGTCCTA
>NW_015386427.1:1345088-1348539 GCF_001527695.2 Protobothrops mucrosquamatus
TGCAGGATGCTAGCAGGCTGAGAAATGTTATCACTAAAGCCAGGATAACAACAGGCTGTGAACTTTGCATCTGGGGGTGAAGGCAGAATACAGGCTCTACAGCATGAGACAGAATCTATCAGGAAGGCAAGGTTTTGAATCAAATAGATGTTTTGTAATTTTTGATATAAGAATCTTTTGGGAGTCTGGGATAATTACACTCAACTGTAAACCCTATTAAAACCTGAGATGTTAAATGCAAATGAACAAGAGAGGATTTACAGTATTTTGAAAAGGATTCAGATCCAGAAAATATGAAATGTGCTTTTCAAAACAAACAAACAAAAACCCTATCTCGATCGGCATAAGAAAGAAAAGCTGCTTAATTTGCTATCTCAGATCACATTAAGATATGAAATTTTCTTCAGTGTGAAAATAATTGTAAAAAACCTGCTATCCAAAGAAGGGAAAACTTTTATTTTCAGTTCACAGCAGAGCACAAATATGAATTTGCAAGTTATTTTATCCCAGCTGCAAAAATAGCAAAATTAGCTCTAATCTCTGTAAAAAGAACGAGACCAATGCTAAAACCATAATTATTCCCCTGTTGAAAGGCCAGCTTTGCTGAAGAATTTCTCCCTAAATTGATATTAAGCAGCAGCCATTCTGTCAAGCTCCAGGAAAGAAGTAAAAGACCAGGACCATTTCATCAGCTTGATTGCCAACTTAATATAGTTCTTCTTTTTCTTAAAGCAAAGATGTAGAAACTGAAGTTCAGAATAAATTGGGGAAAACTTTAGAGACTCTTCCAAATTCTATCAAATTTTACTATCATAATAATTTTATTTCAAATTCAGGGAGGGATTAATCTTGTTTTAGGAACAAATACAACCAGCAAGTCATTGGGCATATTGGAACAAGTGTCTCAGTTTGGTACATCCATCTGATTCCATTCTTTCTTTGCCTTGAGATACTCTGTGCCATCTCCTAAACCAGGGTTTTGCAACTGGTGGTACGCCTGAGGGAGAGACAGCTGGAGCTGCAGGGCTGTCGGGGCTCAGCAGAAGTGCCAGGATCAGTGTCGGGCTCCAGCTGATCGGCGCTTTTGGAAGCTGGAGATGCCCTGAAGAGAAAGGAGGAGAGAGGAGAGGATATAAAAGGAGGTTTTGGCAGGAAAGAGGGGCTGCCCTTGCCCCGTCCCTGGGCATGCAAAGAGGAGGCGGCAAGCACCAGTATCCCTGCTGACTGTCTCTGCTGACCACCAAGAAAGAAAAGAGGCAGAAGAAGTGCTTCCCTTTCCCCTAGGATGCAACACTTGCACACTTGCTGTCTTCTCTGTGCACTCCCAGGAGACGGGGCAGAGATGGCGGGGGGGCTCTTGCTGGTTACAGGGCTGCCCTGTGGATCTAAGGCTGAGTGCGTTCTGGCTTTGATGGCCCCCACTAATATATCAGCGCCGTGCCCGCTTGCTGACCTACCCTCACAGCCACCAGGCTTCCCTTTCACCGGGATCGCCCCTGCCTGCGTGGGATAGCAATGGCGGCAGCATTGCTGTGCAGGTTCTGAGGTTTTGCTTGATAAAAAAAATACAAGAAACCAGAAGTTGCCTTTAAGCTTTATGTTTTTATTCAGCTGAACAAAGACGGGCTCCTCTAAAAGAGAGAAGCCCCGAATGACAAGAAATCCTTGTATTTACTCTTTCTGATTACATAAACAATCCATCTAGCAAATCTGACATACATAAGATAAAGATTTCACCCAGTAAGTCTGGCACACTGTAGATAAGAAGGGAGAAAGCAGAAGTAGCTAAAAATGTTCCCTTTGGGGTGTTTCCCTAAAGACATCGTACGTTCCCAGGTGGGTTAGGACATTGAGTGTTTTCCTTGCTGTCCTTTCATGACTCTGCATCCATGACTCTGCAAGTGCCCAAAGACAGCAGGGCCATCTGCACATATTCACAATTGATACTTCCTGTGCCATCTCCTAATTCCGGGTCAACATAATCCCCCCTTTCATACTTTTAGTGCGCAGAAGTATGATCATCGAACTGGAGAGACACAGGATAAGCTTCTGCAGTATGTGGGCCACATTGTTGAGGACAGGCAGAGGCGAGTAGGGGCAAGTAGTGAAAGATATAACAAAAAAAGATAACAAGGAATACCACAAAGTGAAGACCAATAAATAGTTCCCTAAACCATCCCCACCCTGGGAGCCAGCCGGTAAAGAACGAGAATTTACTACTGAAGACTCCCCATATAGCATCAGTGAAAATCTCCAGATCCTCAGGGTGATTCTTGATTCCTCCTTCCATGAGATGGATGGTGTGACTAATATTAACTTGATAATCAGTGAAAAAAATCTGAGTGGACCAAAGCACACACCACTCCTTTGCTGCTAGTACCATATCTAGTGTTTGGCAATTCTGTAACACTACTGCCCTTATTTCTCCCTGTTCCTGATTGAATTGTGTAAATGCCTGTATGGTGTGGTTAAACATTTCCTCTGTCCAGTCACCTAATTCTATAAAAGTTTTACAATTCAAACCAACCCCCATAGCTGGTATTACTGCTAGTGCAATGTCATTTCCTAGGCCATGAGGTGCAGGATGGTGTTCAATATGTTCTTTATGCTCAAGGTGGTCCTCGTCCCATCAATTGTGGATGCGGCAGTTCCAGTCATTATGTCAGATGATACAAACTGAGGAAAAGATGATTCCTACAGTACATGTACCTGACCAGTAAGCTGGCAAAGACTTGTAGTCAAACAGACCACAAAGGAACCACCAGTCCAGATGGTTAGCCAGATAAATGCCTTGTTTGCCTTCTAACCCCTCAGGCATAGAAGCTCAAACATCAGACATATAAGCTATACAGTAAGTCCCATTGCTGCAAACAAGTACAAACAGCAGAGAGGTCCTTTTTGTAGTCAAGACCAAAGGTCTGATGACATTTACGCCATCCATCCCACATGCTAGTACTCACCTTCCATGTGACCATGCAAAGTGCATAAATCCCTAATTTATCTGGAAGAAGAATTAAGCTGCTGCAGGGTGCTGTATAGTTGAGCAATCTGCAGCTTTCCTGCCCCCAAACCCAGGGAGTGCCCAGTCCCTTGTGACAATGATCATGCTGAACATAGAGGCTCCCAGAAGTGTAGCTTCCATAACCAATCCATGGGTACCAGTTGGGAGTATGTGGGTGGAAATCCAACAGTCCATTATATTCAAGAGTGTAACCCAAGCCGGTGCATTCTGCATATGGGTGTTGGAATCCTAAATTCCTAAAGAGGGGCTGGGAATTGGGAACTACTCTGCCCCTCCATGATACTAGGAAAGAAGGGGAAGGATGTCTGTAGCTCCTTAGGCTGTTCAGGCACAAACTTAGGTCCAGCATCAGTGTTTTGGGGAGCATCTGGCTGAAATCCTAGAGCTATCTTTTCAGGTTGGGATACTTTTTTTTTTTTTTTTTTTTTT
>NW_015386427.1:1351032-1375760 GCF_001527695.2 Protobothrops mucrosquamatus
TCTCACCTACATCGTCCACATGGGACGACTCGGGAACTCAACTCCTACCCCGGGCAGCTCACCTATCCCCTTATGCCCAGGGGAAAGGTATCAAGCCGTTTTACAGCTGATGCTAGCTGTCAAAACGGCTTTTACGCTGAAACAGGCGGGAGGCAGCAAACAGCTGCTTCCAACGAGGTCGCCTGCCACCGGAAGTCCAATCCAGGTTGGGATACTTGACAAGGGGCTTTTGGGTTTTCCTGTCCAGTGTTCAGACTCACCCAACCATGGGTAAGAAGAAAATATCCTTACCAAGATATGGGGAGGCACCGGTTATGGCAAAGCAACGGAAGAGTTCATGCTTGGAGGGTGTGTCAGATTGTACATTCTGACCCATCCCTGTCTACAGCAGCTGTCCCCATAGTCATGTCACATACCTTGACCATGACCACAAGCTGACCTTGAACTTGACCACCCTTCCCATAATCCCTCCCGGAAGGGCAGAGCAAGCTCCACAGAAGAAAGAAGGAAGAAAGAGAAACCCAGAGTATGAAGAGGAAAATAACATAGAGCAACAGAAAAGAAATGAACAATTCAAACAAAGAGCAAGATGGAAACCAAGGCAGAGAGAAGCAACATCCACAACATAAGTAAACAGGGAGCTGGTGAGAGAAAATAGCCGGAGAAGAAGCCCCGAAGGCACAGGGATCGCAGCAACCAAAATGCCCAGGCATCCAAGTCAACGTAGTTTGTAAAACAAATGCTCCAGCCCAAGGTCATCCTTAGCACCAGGGGCAATAGTCCAAGCAACTCAGTGGTCCCCAGCAGTGGGGAAGAGCGAAGGTGGGTGTGATGAATTCCAATACGAAGCCCAGTAATCTCAACCACTGTGTGAGTAGCAAGAAGAACAACAAAGGAGCCTCTTCAGCATTCAGCCAAAGGGCTAGAATCAGACAAGGACGTGACAAACACCCAATCACCAGGAAGGAAAGGATGGAATGGATGATCCAATCCTGGATAATGGACGGCCTGAACAGTTTGAGAAATGGAAGAAACATCATAAGCACGAGTGCATATATTCCCTGAGAGCCTGGTCTCCCCTCAAAAACAAACAAAAAAAACCAACAAGGGAGGAAAGTGGATAAGGAACAATAGTAAAGAAAGGGCCAACCATACATGATCTCAAAGAGGGACAGGCCTTTTTCACGTGTGCTGAAGACTGGGACCTATAGGCCAAATGAAGCTGCCAAACAATACCCAGGGCCCAAGACACCTGCTGGATAATATCAGAGATAAAGTGGGGCCATGATCAGAGCCAACGCATTGGTACAGGAAGGAAAAATAATTTCCTCAACCACCTCACATGCCTTGTTAGTACAACAGGGAAAGGCCTCATTCTCCAGCACAGGAGATGGAAAATCCACCAATGGGTTTCCTCTGTCTTCCTGCTCTTGAGACCAAGTCAGCCAAACTTGCCACGCCCCCTGTTGCTAGGAGAACCTAGTCTTGACTTGGTCTCCAGCTCTGAGAGACGTGACAGGTTTGGCTCTCAAAGTTTTGCAGGTAGTGAGTCTATCCCATTAGTGGATTCTTTATTTCCTCACCTCCAAAACTATCTCCAGATAGTTTGTTGGTAATCTGAGGGGGGGGGGTGTTTTCCTTTTCCCTTCTCATAGCCCCAGGGCTCTGGGGACCATTGCTGAGGCTTCAGCCTTCATCTCTTCCCCCCTTTAGCTGTCGTTTGTCATTCTCCTTTCAGTGCTTCAGTGCTGGGATCAGCGCTACAGCTCGGATCGCTGAGGCTTCAGCCTTTTGTCTTCAATTCCCTCTTCCTAAGTGGCTTCAGTGCTGGGCTCAGCACTCCGGCCCTAATCTTTTCTCAGCTTCCCTGGAGAGATACATGAGGCCCTTGGCCTCCGGTTCATTGCTTCTCTCCTCGTTCGTCGCGGCTGCCATTTTGGCTGCCACGAACGGGCCAAACAATTGCTGGATCCCTGGAGGGGAATGGAGGCTCCTTGTCCAGCCGTTTCTTCAGTTACCAGCGACAAAATAGGCCTCACATCAGCGCCAAACACTTTTGTTCCCTTTCTCGCAATTGCGATCCATCCCTGAAAATCGCGTTTCACCCTGGGCGGATGCCATTTTGAGTGCGCCCGTCGTCGTCTCCTGAGGGGAACATCGGGCCTTTCAGCCTTTTCTTATATCAAAAGCCACCCCTTTGTCGCGGCCACAACCGCTAACCTACCCTTACTGGCCCCTTCCTCCCTGACAGCTTCGACGCTCAAAACTTGCATAGGCATCATTAACCTCATGGCTGCCATTTTAGGTGTCGTTTGCAGGCCGGGCAGCCGCCATTTTGTACACGGGGCAGACGCTTGCATGAAGGTGCCCTGGGTTATAGTTCAGGCCGGCAGTGGGCCACTCTCTGCTCAAACAACTCGGGCCTCTCTGGTGCAATAATTTCCTTGACCTGGCCACCAAAAAAAAAATAAAAAATTTCAGCGGGCTGCGCTCCAGTTGGCTGTCACGGCCTCTGCCGCAGATTGACCCGACCGGCGAGCGTACTGACCTCTCCCTCGTCACCTCCAAATCATCAAGGAGGCACTGAGTTATTGGTCAGGTGGCCAGGGGAGCAGTGCACCTTCCCTGCTCCAGCTGCTTTAGCCAACCCGCCAATTGATTGCCTGCCAGAGCTCCCTCTCAGTACTTCTTGAGATAGCTCCCTTCAGGATGGAGGACTCCACGGTGCCTGAACTTACGACCAACACTTCCCCATCCTCTGGCCAGGAAAGGCACAAATCCTCCAAACAGGAGGCGGCAGGCAGGATCAAGGCAAAGGCAAAGGCAAAGGCCATTTCCAGGAAACCCTCAAAATTGGCAGAGAAACAGGCAAGCAGGAGGCACCAGGCCCTGGAAAAGGAGTTCTTCAGAGCGCAGAGGCAGGCCAGGGCAGAAGCGGAACAGGCAGGGGCCCCGGACTTTGACCTTCCACTGGGGCCTTTGACCTCTACTCAGGGGGTATGGTCCCTGCAGGACCATCCCATTTCACACACGCCTCCCCCCGGGGCGGGTCATGACATCACCACCGCATATCCGGGACCAGAGGTCACTTTTACCCCTATGGCTGCCGGGCTCAGGGGGATTGACCCTGCAGGCACCCCCCTGACGATTACCTGGAAGCTCTGATCTCTCGGGCGGTTGACTGGGCACTTGCCGCAAGGTCCTATTGCTTGCCCGGGACAGAGACAACAGCATCCGTACCTCCATCTTATTTTCCCCAGTCAGGGCCTCCTGTGTACCATGGTCCCTCCTCATTTTCTCGTTCTTCGTATAGCGGGGCATCTTCTCCAGCAGAGCAAGACCAGCCAGACATCCCATGGTCGGAGGAGGAGGACCCTCCAGAACCTCCTCCACCTGGAGGTCTCTTCAATCCGGCCCTTTTTCTGCCACTTCTGTGCAAGGCCAGCATGACGGCCAACATAGGCCCCCCTCAACCAGACCCTCTGCCCACTTCGGACCCACATCTGATGTTCTTCAAGATGGTGGCGACTCAACACCATGTCCCTTGTCCATCCCTCTTCCTGAGTGCTGTTCAGAAGCAATGGGTCTCATCAGGTACATTTCCCCCTCCAGAAGGAACTGACAGAAAATTGTTCAGCACGGCACCAGATTTGACTGACGCCCTGGAGGTGCCAAAAGTGGATGAACCTTTGGCCCCTCTAGTGTTCTCTTCCACAGTGTTGGGAGATTTGGCTGAGGCACTGAAGACGGAGGACAGGAGATGGGAATTGGCCTTCCGCAGGACCTACCAGGCGACGGCGTGGGCGGTAAGAACAGCCTCTTGCGCTTCCTTCTTTACCAGAACCTCTCTCCTCTGGCTTCGTAAACTTCAAGCCAGGATCCCTCCAGAGGAGATATGTACTCACCAGGTTCTGAGTAAGCTGGTCGCAGCGACAGAGTATGCCTCTGACGCTACTTTGCAGGCGGCCAGATTTTCATCCAAGTCCATTGCATCCAATGTCTCAGCACATAGGATGCTATGGCTTAAACATTGGCAAGCCGATGCCAAATCTAAGTGGTGCCTGGCTGCGGCCCCTTATCAAGGAGGGCATTTATTTGGAGAGGTCCTAAATCCTTATTTGATCAAAAATAAAGATAAGCGGAAGGTCATGACACATCTCAACAGGTGGACTGACAGGCACGCTTACCCGTATGCCCGCAGGCAGTCCTTTTGGCCAGGAACAGGCTCGGGAGTCTCACAGACTCCCCGTCCCTTCACGGCCAGACAGGATCATCCGTCCGACAGACCTAGTTTCAGATCCAGGCAACAGTACCAGGGCAAGCGGCCCTTTCGTGGGGGAGGTCACCCCTTCAGGAGGTCCAACTGACTCCCGGGCTGCCCCTCCCATAGGTGGCAGGTTATCCCTCTTTTTCCACCAGTGGGAGCTTACCACCACAGATTCTTGGGTCCTCCAAACCGTCCAATTCAGTTTGTCCCTGGAATTCATGTCCAGCCCACCGGGGCGCTTCATCTCTTGCCCCCAGTCACAGAATTCAATCAAATGGGGCCTCATGCAAGAGGCCATTCATCATCTTCTAGACATAAGAGCCATAGAACCGGTACCGGTTGGTCAGAAGGGAGAGGGATTCTATTCCATCCTCTTCGTGGTTCCCCAGGCCTCGGGGGGATGGAGGGCGATTCTGGACCTCAAGGGTCTAAATTCCCACATTGTATACCAGAAATTCAAAATGCAAATGCTCCAGTCCATCCTGGCCAGCATCAGAAAAGGAGACTTCCTGACGCCCATAGACCTCATTGAAGCATATCTCCACATCCCTATCCTTCCCGACCACCAGCGGTTCCTCAGGTTCTGTTATATGTGTCACCACTACCAGTACAAGGCCCTACCGTTCGGACTCTCCTCAGCTCCCAGAATGTTCACCAAAATCCTGCGGTGCTCACGGCACACCTAGGACTGGTGCCGGTACGCATTCTATGCTACCTGGACAACATTCTCATCCAGTCGTCCTCTCTTCTGGCGGCCCAGTCGGACCTGTTTGTCAATCCAGGTCCTTCAACAGCACGGATTCTCGGTGAACTTCCAAAAGAGTCACACAATTCCCTCGACTTGAATCCTACACCTGGGCACCATCATAGACACAGTCGGTTGCCTGGTCTATCTATTACAAGAGCGTCGGGACAGTATCCGGGAACTAGCAATCAAGGCATGCAGGGAACGTGTAGTGTCACTGGCCCTACTTTCCCAACTCCTGGGAAAGATGGTTTCTTGTATTGCCATAGTCCCTTGGGCCAGACTCCATTCCAGGAGTCTCCAATGGTTTCTGCTCCCCTTCCAGAGGTTGGGAACCAGTTCATCCAACCAACAGGTGAGGGTTCCTACCCAAACCCTAAGATCTCTCCGCTGGTGGTTCTCACCAGTGGTAGCCAGAGGGTCACCCTTCAAGGAACCCATCCATCTCACACTTATGACGGATGCCAGTCTGTTCGGTTGGGGAGCTCACCTTTGGTCTCAGTTTGCTCAGGGCCGATGGTCCTGAGGAGACCTGAGCCACAACATCAACTGGTTGGAGCTCAGAGCCATACACCTGGCTCTCTGCCACTTTCACAACAAAGTTGTGAAACAACACGTGCTAGTCCTTACGGACAACGTAGTGGCAAAGGCCCACGTGAACTGGCAATGGGGTACCCGGTCCAGGTCCCTCATGGCCGAGGCCCAATTACTAGGCTCCTGGGCAGAGTCCAACCTTTCCTCCCTCAGGGCCGAGCACATTTTGGGGGAGGTGAACCAGCAAACAGACTTCCTGAGCAGGTCAACTGTGGATCACTTGGAATGGCATCTGCATCCGGATCTTTTTGCAGAGATGTCACAAAAGTTCGGCCAACCAGTCCTCGATTTGTTCGCTTCGCCGGCGAACACCCAGCTCCCGAGATTCTTTTCCCGGTTTCCATCCCCGGGGCGGAGGGGGTGGATGCCCTTCGAGCCCCATGGCTGGAGGGTCTACTCTATGCATTTCCCCCTCTCCCACTGATTCCGGCAGTCATTTGCAAAGTGCTACAGGAATGAGCGGGGGTAATCTTCGTGGCCCCATACTGGCCTCGGAGACCCTGGTTCGCCAACCTGGTGAACCTCTCCCGCTCTCCCCCATGGAAAATCCTGCCGGATCGTGTGTCTCTCCACCAGGGGGTTCTACGACACCTGGAACCCCCGTGGCTACAGTTAGCCGCCTGGCACTTGAACGCCAGATCATGACCCAGGAATCGTTCTCAACAAAAGCGATTTCCATGATCCAGGCGTCACGAAGGCCGGCGACCAATCGCATCAATGACTCCATATGGAGGAATTTTTGCCATTGGTGCAGAAAGCGGCAACTGGATCTCTCGGACTTGACAATTCCACAGATTGTAGAATACTTACTCGAGGGCCTTGATAGGGGCTGAGCGCCTAACACCATCCGTAGGCAAGTAGCGGCACTATCAACCTTACTTACCTGTGCCAATTCGGTCCCTTTCGCCCAGCATCCTAGGATACGTGCCTTTCTCAAGGGCGCCACCAACACAAAACCACCCGTGGTACATAGGTACTCCTCTTGGGAATTACCTCGGGACCTATGGGCTCTCGCCAGACCACCGTTTGAGCCTATCACAACTTGTGCTCTACGGTCCTTGTCCCACAAAGTTGCCTTCCTGATCGCTATCATGTCAGCCAGGCGCATTTCTGAGCTTGTGGCACTGTCGGTCAGGGACGACCTCTGTATCTTCCACCGGAAGTGGGTCGTCCTTCGATTGGACCCCACATTCATGCCCAAGGTCAACTCCCTTTTTCATAGGGCCCAGGAGATTGTTTTGTCGGATTTTTGTCCTAATCCTTCCCATGACTTGGAGCGGCAGTGGCACACACTGGACATCCGCAGGGCACTACGCCGATACATCAAGCGAACAGCGTCCTTTCGCAAGTCCGAGGCCCTCTTTGTTTCCTTCCACCCTTCCTTTCTAGGACAGAAGGTGTCTGCCTCCACTATAGGCAGATGGATCAGGGCTTGCATTGCGGAGGCGTACCAGTCTTTTTCCCTGCCAGCTCCAAGTCGTATCATGGCTTATTCCACTCGCAGCGTTGCGACCTCTGCAGCATGGGCCACTCTGGCGTCCATCGAAGAGATTTGCAGGGCTGTGACATAGTCTTTGCCCTCCCCATTTGTTCATCATTACAAAATTGTCTGCTTTGCCTCCGTGGACGCCTTTGGTCGGAGGGTCCTTCAGCAGGTGGTTTCTGGGGATATGGATCCGGCCTTGTCTGTTTCCCTCCCATTGGGACAGTGAGGCTTTGGTATGTCCCATTGGTGGATTCTCCATCTCCTGTGCTGGAGAAGGGGCGTTGTCTTACCTGAACGCCTTTTCTCAGCATGGAGATGGAGAATCCACTCCCACCCTTAGGGTCAGTTAGGCCAGGGTTAGGAGTCTGAGAGCCAACACTTTGGACTGTTGTCAGCCACTTTCACCCTCGTCAAGACTGGGTTCTCCTAGCAACAGGGGGTGTGGCAAGTTTGGCTGACTTGGTCTCAAGAGCAGGAAGACAGAGGAAACCCAATGGTGGATTCTCCATCCCCGTGCTGAGAAAAGGCATTCAGATAAGACAACGTCCCTTTTATCCAGACAAAACACCCACAAAAACTTGCAAGTACCTAAAACCCCATGTCCATGGCAATTCAGTAAAATCAACCTCCCCAAAACTAGCAGGATCCTGGCCAGCCCCAAGCCTCCCAAGGGGAACTTAATAATTTCTATAGGATCATTACATCGACAAATTACACATTGCTTCATCATTGTGAGGGCCTTGTTATAGATCCTAGGACAAATATAGTCCTTTATAAGAAACTCAGTCATGGCGTTGTAACCCCAATGAGTGCTGCCATGCAATTTTCATAAGACGGCCCATAATTCATGCTTAGGGAGAAGGCATTTCCTGTCCTTCTTCAGCCTACGTCCACGATAAACAGCACCCAGTCTATAAGCTCTGTGCCCATCCTGTGAAATATATGTTGGAGCCAGCACAGGCAAATGTGAGGGTACAAGCACACCCATATACCAAGGGGACAGGGGACCTGAAGTGGCAGACTTTGCAGTGAGGTCGGCCAAGGCATTTCCCCTTCCATGTTTAATATCAACCCTAACATTGGCCCTTACATGCATGACAGCCATCTTATGCAGGAGCAAAACAGCATCCAATAGCCTTAAAATGTCCTGTCCATATTTAATAGGAGCGGTGAGCAAACCACACTCTGTCCACAATGCTCCATGTGCATGTATAACACAACCCCCCCCCCAAATTTACTGTCTGTAAATAACTGCACTGTCTGACTTTTCCAAGGCCCTCATCAAGACAGTGAGTTCAGTTTTCTAAGCCGAAGTACCTGCAGGGAGAGCTGCTGCTTCCACTACCTAATCCAATGTGACTATGGCATAACCAGCTAGCCTTTCTCCCTGTCTCATAAAACTGCTGCCGTCTGTATACAGGTCCCTGTCCGCATCCTCTAGTACAGGGGTGTCAAACTCAATTTCATTAAGGGCCACATCAGCATTGTGGTTGCCCTTGGGGGGCCAGGTGGATGTGGCCAGGATGGGTGTGGCCTACTGGGTGGGTGTGGCTGGGGTGGGCATGGTCTAGGGGGTGGGCATGGCCAGCTCGACATCACTCGCTTCAGGGGTGCCTGGGCAGGACTGGGGCAGATCTGAGGATCTCCAGCGGAGGAAGATGGGACTGGGACAAGCGCTGGGACATGGTCCCTCCCACCCTCCCTCCCTTCCTCCCTTCCTCACTCCCACCCTCCATTCCTTTTTCCCTGTTCCTTCCTCCCTCCTTCCCTCCCTTCCTTCCTCCCTCCCTCCCTCTTTCCCACTCTCCCTTCCTTCCTCCCTTGTTCCTTCCTTCACCTTCTCATCTTTTTCCTTCCCCCGCGCTCAGGAAGGGTGATGGGAGGGGGAGAGATTGCCAGCACAATATGCTGCTGCCGGCCATTCCTATATCATGTGGGCGGGTAGGGACGGTCCCGTTAAAAGGGATGCCTTGTGGCTTCGAGGCTGGAGGTGCTGGTAGGGGTCTATGTGGCGCTGATCTACAGCCTGGTTGCCTCCATCAAAGCCAGAACGTGCTCAGCCTAAGATCCACTGGAACCAGCAAGGAGCTGCCTCACCACCTCTGCTCCACCCCCGAGTGTGTGCACAGGAGACAGCCAGCACCAGCGTCCTAGGTGAAGTCAGCCTGCGGAACAAGACAGCCAGCAGGGAGGTCAGACTCCGCTTGCGTGTGCACCCAGGGGGCAGGGCAGGGCTGCCTTGTGGATTTAACGCTGAGCGCGTTCTCGCTTTGATGGACGCAAACAAATTGTAGACCAACGGCCTGGGCTAGGCCGAGGTGCGGCGGGCCGGTCCTTCGCTCTTTCCAGAGCAGGCCCTGGGCCAGATGGAACCACAGAGTGGACCACATCCGGCCCATGGGCCTTGTGTTTGACATGTCTGCTCTAGTGGCTGGTCAGTTAAATCTGACTGGCCAGTAAACACTACAGTAATAGTTTGCACACAATCATGATTATCATTCTGTTCCAGTTGGGGAAGAAAGGTTGCTGGATTGAACCTGCCACTGCACTTGATATGAACTTGTGGGTTGTCAAGGGGAGCAATCAGATACGGGAGGCTATAAACCAATGCCCCCCCCTTGGATGCTAACAAGTCCTGGATGGAATGAGGTGTTTCCACTGTGATAGGAGCCCCGAAAGTTAATTGTTCAGCAGCCTCCAAAAGGAGAACAGCAGCTGATGCAGCCCAAAGGCATGCCAGCCATCTTTGAGCAATAAGTTCAAGTTGTTTGGAGAAACAGCCACTGGGTGAGACCAAGTACCAAGGGTCTGAATAAGGACTTCAGCAGCCACCCCTTTGCTTTCAGCCACATATAAGGCAAACGGTTTCCTGTGGTAGCCTGATACAAGGGCTTAGCTATTAGAGATGGTGGCTTGTAACTTAGCAAGCAAATCACATCCTAAAAGGGGCATAGAGCAGTCTGGAAGATAAAGAAATTGATGAGTAAGGCGAATGCCACCCATAAAGCATTCCAAAGGGTTGAGTATTGCAGCTGACACAGAATGGCCATTGGCCCCAAAGACCTGGAATGTTTGTGAGGAAGAGTTTCCAAGGGGCTTATTTAATACTGAATGTGTATCAATCAAAAAGGGTATTGTTTTCCTCTGACTTTGAACTTTACCAGGGGTGAAGAGGAAGAATCATCCATAAGGGCAGGGAGACAAAGGCCCCCAGCCCTTCATCCCCCCCTTATATCTGGAGCATGGTTGTGGAACAGCACCCTATAGGACAGTTAGTAAGGGAACATAAAAGACATTCCCTGCTCCAGTGACCAAATGTCAGGCATATACAACACTGGTCCTGTCTTAGGGCAAAAGACTACAGTAGGTGGTCTGGGGGGGCATGCCTGGAATCTGGGTGACATTGTCCCATTTCTCTCTTGAGGGGGCCCTTCCACTCCTCGCTATCCTCTTCCGCAAGTCCCACTTCTTCCCCCTTCCACTAGGGGCACCTGTTGCAAAGCTTAAGTTAGCAAGACAATACTTTGTTTTACATTCTTTTTAGCCCCCCTGGTTATCACTTCTGATCATGTCATGTAGGCTTTATAAGCTCCTTCCAACAATTTTTCTACCATCAGCTGATGTCCTTTGTATCTTATCTTATCTTCAGATGGCCCTGTCTCCTAATTCCAGGTCAACAGCATGGCTGCCAGCAGCGCTGGCAATCTCTCCCCCTCTTATTATCCCTTCCTGAGTGCAAAGGAAGGGAGGGAGGAAGGGAGGGAGGGAGGGAGGGAGGAAGGAAGGAAGGAAGGGAGGGAGGGAGGGAGGGAGGAAGGAAGGAGCTGGGAAAGGGACTGTCTTCTAAGCGCTTCACAGGTTCATTTTTTTTAAGCTGCCCTAGGCTCCGGGCAGAGGTTTTCCATTTTGAGCCCTTCCCTACACCCCTGTCATTGCTTCTGTGCCTGAAGGGCCTCTGGGTGCACCCCCAGGGGGTGGGGCACAGACAGCGGGGAGGGCCCCTTGCTAGCTCAGCTTGCCTCTCCCAGACCCGCGCACGTGTCTGTGTCTGTGTGTATGTCTGCACACATGCAGGGGTCTCACTCCTTGCAGCCCCACGCTGTTACATTGGGGAGGAAAAGAACGGGAGAGACAAGAGAAGCTTCGATGGGAGCTTCTTGCAGCCTTCCATGGGGCTGGGGGCAGGAGCTGAGGGGGCAGGGCATGATGCGATCGGTGGCACGTTGAGAAAAAGAAATAAGGACTCCCCAAAACCAGCTTTCATTAGTTTGCAGCCTGCCATCGCAGGTCTCTGTTGAGGGTGCGGGGCTGCTAGGGGTGAGACCCCCTGCCTGTGCATGGGTGTGCGTGCACACACATACACAAACACGTGCGCAGGTCTGGGAGAGGTGAGCTCAGAGCCACGCAGAGGTAATGACAGGGGGGAGGGGTCAAAATATGAAGCTTCTGCCCACCACTGCTTGCCTGCTGCCACCTCTGCCTGGCGCCTCTGGCAGTTTAAAAAGAAGCAGGGGAGGGAGGAAGGAAGGAAGAGGCAATTTGGTTGGAAATGCCCCAGTTCAAAGGACAAAGCAATTTTGTGTCCTGTTTTGTCACAGACAGAACTGTGTTGGCAATCCAAGTTAACAGTGGTATTCTTGAATTGTGAGCTCTTAGAAAAGTATCTCCTCCTTGTGTGTTGCTAACAGCCATTTCCAGTGGGGAAAACAGGACAAAGCAGAGTGGGAAAAAATATTTTCCTTTGCTATATTTCCAGTCTGAATTAGACCAAGGCAGGCTCCCTACAAGAGAGCCCTTTTAAGGGTTATGTATTAATAGCAAAGCAACTAAGCTACTTCTGCTCCTAAACGCTAAAGCTGTTGCACATAAAAAATGGAGGATCTCTGATCAACTGTCACAGCACCATTATGACAGTTTGCTGTACTGTCGTCTGTGGATGACCCCACTAAAGGCAAGCACAGGATAAACTGAGCCTGGTTTGTTCTCAATCTTTTAAGTGGCCACAAACGACTAGCAAAAGTGGCTTTTGATCACAAGGCAAGGAGGCATCGAGAAATGCTTCCCCTTTTGCATTTGAGCATCCTAGAAGGGACAGGAGAGGAGAAAGGGAAAGAGGAAAGACAAAGAAAAAGAAGGAAAAAGAAGGAAAGAGGGGAAGGAAGAAAAAGGAAAGGAGAATGAAGAGGGAAGGAAAAAAGAAGAAAAGGAAGGAAGGAAGGAAGGAAGGAAGGAAGGAAGGAAGGAAGGAAGGAAGGAAGGAAGGAAGATTATAATGAGAGGGAGGGAGGGTCTGAGGGAAGTCCTGCCTTAGCACTTGGCCATGACCAGCCCTGCTGCCCTTTTGCCATCCCCTTGTCCCCTCCTCCTGACTCTCCTGGTGGTCTCCCATCCTATCGCTGAGAATGCTTTGGTTACAAAGCCAGGTTTCCTCCAAGAAGAGGGAGTGGGCCTCCCTCTGACCCACACATTTTGCTCTCCCGCACACATCATGAGCAACCTGGCCAAGGAGAGTGAGCCAAGCAGCAGCAGCCTCAAGGAGTAGGTAAGCGCAGCCAGGCACCCCTTGGGGAAAGCTGGGCTGAGCTGGGTGCTTGCCCTCCACTGCCCAGGGCTCTGGGCAGCCTGCACCGCCGGGGATCCTCCGCATGGCCTGAGAGCAAAGGAACCGCCAGTAAAGAAATTAAAACCGGTACTTTTTTCCTTTTTTTTTACGGCTTGTAGCATTTTATTAGATTATGGAATAAAATACAAAAGCAAATAGTAAGACACAGTGGGGAGGAAGGGGGGGGAGTGAGGGGGAGAAGGAGAAAAGAAAAGGCATTGACTTCCAACTTCCTCTGTTGCAGTAGAATGAAGCCTTAACCTCGAATCTCAACTTTTTACTTTTCCATAATAGTATAAACTAGCCATTTCTATAACAACAAATGAATCTAATCAGTAAAACCCAAAATCCACCCCCCTTTTTAGTCATCAGTTTTTGACACCTTGCTAAGCTCCTTGCTAAGTACTCAAATATTGTCATGTCCTAAAAGTGGTACAATCTGTGAAAAGGTTGAAAAGCTCTGTCCTATACCATCCAGCGCTCACTTCTTTTCTCCACAAAGAAAGAAATAAGGGCTGTTTTATTGTGTATAGCCAATTCTCAGGCCCTTCTCTGTGTTCATCTGGATCTGGAATTCTGAAACCGAGATAACTGAATAACAACAGAATAACAGACTTGGAAGGTATCTTGGAGGTCTTCTAGTCCAACTCCCTGCTCAAACAGGAAACCCTATACCAGTGATGGCGAACCTTTTAGAGACCGAGTGCCCAAACTGCAACCCAAAACCCACTTATTTATCGCCGGGTGCCAGGTGGGTGTGGTCCACTGGATGGGCGTGGCTGTGGTGGTCATGGCAGATTGGGTGGGTGTGGCCAAGGTGGGCGTGATCACCTCAATGTTGCTCGTGGGGAGGGACACCTGTGGGGGCTGGGCAGGGTTGGGGGAGATCCAGGTGGTCTCTGGCAGGTGGGGTGGTGGGCAGGAGGCTCGTCCTGCAGGGTGAGGCGAGGCAAGGTGAGGCAGGGCGGGAGTGCCATTGTCACAGGGCAAGGTCAGGCAGGGGCCGGGGCGGCTGCTGCCTGACACCATCGGCCCCTGCATACAGAGACCAGCGAGCACATGGGTGCTGGGATGCATCCAGCCATGTGGAACCTCGGCGAGTTAGTGGGCGGCTGGTTAAAGAGGGACAGTTGCCATCTCCGGAGCATGGCGCGCGTGCCCACAGAGAGGGCTCTGAGTGCCACCTTTGGCACGCGTGCCATAGGTTCGCCACCACTGCCCTATACTATTTCAGACAAATGGCTGTCCACTTTCTTCTTAAAAGCCTCCAATGATGGAGCACACACAACTTCTGAAGGCAAATTGTTCCACTGGTTAGTTATTTTCATGGTTAATGAAATTTGTCCTTAATTCTAAGTTGCTTCTCTCCTTGCTTAATTTCCACCCATTGTTTTTTGTCTTGCCTGCTGGTGCTTTGGAAAATAGGTTGATGCCCTCTTCTTTGTAGCAACCCCTAAGATATTGCAACTTTGCTATCATGTCACTCCTAGTCCTTCTTTTCACTAGATATACCCAATTCCTGCAACCATTCTTCATATGTTTTAGCCTCCAGACCCCTAATCATCTTTATTACTCTTCTCTGCACTCTTTCCAGAGTCTCAACACTTTTTTTATATTGTGGAGACCAAAACTGGGTACAGTATTCCAAGTGTGCTCTTACTAGGGCTTTATAAAACAGTATTAATACTTCATGTCAGCTTGATTCTATCCCTCTGTTAATGCAGCCTAGAATTGTATTGACTTTTTTTGGCGGCTGCTGCACATGGCTGTTTCATATTTAAATGATTGTCCACTAGGGCTTCAAGAACCTTCTCACAGTTACTGCTGCTAAGACAAGTTTCACCTAATCTGCACTTGTACATTTGATTTTTCTTGCCTAAGTGTAGAACCTTACTTTTCTTTCCACAGAATTTCATTTTGATAGAAAGGGCCCAATGTTCAAGTCTGTCGAGATCTATTTGGATCTTCTGGGGTGTTGGATACTCCTGCCAGTTTAATATCATCTGCAAATTTGATGAGTCTCCCTTCTATTTCCTCATCTAAGTCATTAATGAAGATATTGAAGAGTACTGAGCCTAAAACAGAACTTTGGGATATCCCATTACTTATTTCCCTCCATGTAGATGTAGTAACCTTGAGTGCGTGTTGAGTGCGGTTTGTCAGCCAGTTTCAAATACATCTGGTGGTGCTGCTGTCTATCCCACACTTTTCTAGTTTACTAAGAAATAGGTTGTGGTCTACTTTGTCAAATGCCTTGCTGAAATCCATACTATGTTTACTATGTCAACAGCATTTCATTGGTCCACTAATTTAATCACTTTGTCAAAGAATGAAATAAGATTCGTTTGGCACTATCTATTTTTAACAAACCCCATGTTGTCTAATTATAATTTTGTTTGCTTCTAGATGTTCACAGATCTGTTGCTTGATTATCTTCTCTGGGATCGTCCCAGATATTGATGTTAGGCTGATTGGTCTGGTTTCCCCCCCCCCCCCAAGATGAGAACCACATCAGCTCTTTCCCAGGCCTCTGATAATGCCCCAGTGCCTCAAGAACTTTGAAAGATATGGTTCAGTTGTTCCAAGATAATGTCTGCCAGTTCCTTCAGAACTCTGGGGTGTAATCTCTCAGGTCCTGGTTATTTGAACTTTTCTAGAGTGGACAGGTGCCTCTTACCATTTTCTTGCTTATTTTAATTTGTATTTCTAGTCTGTCTTTTCTCTTTTTGGTAGATTGGGCCATATTTTCTTTTTGCATGAAGACAGATGCAAAGAATGAATTAACCAGCTCTGCTTTTTCTCTACTGCTCATTACTTCCTTTCCATCTTCTCCATTACTGGACCAATCATTTCCTTGGTTTTTTTTTTGCTTTTTATATGTTGAAAGAAACTTTTAAAATTATTTTTGACATTTGTTACAAATCGTACTTCATTTTGAGCTTTGGCTTTCTTAACTTCACCTTTGCAGGTTCGGACTATTTGCTGGTATTTTACCTTAATTAAATGTCCCTTTTTCCTTTTTTTGTACTTATTCTTTTTTTCTTTCAGTTTATCAGAAAGTTCTTTGTACAACCATGCTGGTTTCTTCTTGGATTTCTTGTTTTTCTTTTTCAGTGATATGAGTTGGGATGGGTTTTTATAATCATATTTTTCAGAGTTTCCCAAGCTTCTTGAGTTGTTTTGTTTAAAATTTTCATCCATGGAATCCTTCCCAAGTTCTCTCTAAGTTTGTTAAAATCAGCTCTTTTAAAGTCTAAGACTGGTTTGACTATGCTCTATTGTCTGTGCCTGCACTATATTGAATTCCAGCATGACATGGTCACTGTCTCCCAAAGTTTCTGCAACTTTAATTCCCTTCATCACTTCTTCTCTATTAGTAAGAATTAGGTCCCATATACCTGTCCCTCTAGTTCCCTCCTCTACCTTTTAGATGACAAAGTTATCAGCTAGGTTGGTCAGGAACCTATTCGATCTCCCACTTGATACAGAGTTTGTGTCCCAGTTGATGTCAGGGTAGCTAAAGTCCCCCATTACTACTGTGGTATGTTTTTACATATATTTGTTAACTGATTAGCAAAAAGTTCATCTATTTTTTCTGCTTGGTTGGGTGCCCTGTAGTATACACCTATGACAATGCCATTCTTTTTTCCTTTGATATTGACTCATATGCATGAAGGAGGCCTTCATGCTTGGTTTTGTGCATCTATATAGAGATATAATGATCTCTGACATATAATGCAACTCCATCTCTCTTTTATTAGGTTTGCTTCTTTTGAACAGTCTGTATCCTTCCATCAGCACATTCCAGTCATGAGTTTTGTCCCACCAAGTTTCGGCTATGGCAACTCTATCATACTTGCCCTCTTGTACTAGTACTTCAAGTTTACTCTGTTTATTCCCCAAACTTTGAGTGTTGTAGGCATCGGAGTCCTTTATGGCTGACCCTAGGTTTGTTTCTCACATGTCCTACTTTGCATCTGAGTTTTTCTTTCATCACATCCCTCTCTATCTCCTTATTTAGTTGGTTGCCTTGGAGTTTATGCTTGGAACTAGGTCCTAAAGATCCTAAAGATTGATCACCCTCCACCCTCAATTTTAGTTAAAGCCCTTCTGATAAGTTGAGCCAATGTTTTTCCAAATACGTTCTTTCCTGTTCTTGTGAGGTGCAGTCCATCCCTTGCCAGAAGCCTTTCATGTAGGTAATGCAGGCCATGATCTAGGAATCCAAAGTTCTCTTAGTGATGCCAATCCTTAAGCCAGTGGTTTATTTCTAAAATCTTTTGTTCCCTCATGGGATGCTGACCTTCTATTTGAAGTACAGATGAAAACACAACTTTAGCTCCCAACTCATTAATTTTCTTACCAAGTTACTCATAGTCTCTCGATACTGTTTTTAGGTTCATTTTGATGTCATTTGTCTCCATGTGAAGGAGATAGTAGTCTGTGGATTTGATTATTTTGGTAAGGTTCTCAGTCATATCTTCTGATTTTTGCTCCAGGGAAACAACATATCTCTTTAGATTGAATGTCTGGTCTATAGACTCCTGATTCTGTTCCCCTAAGAACTGAATCTCCTATCACCAACACTCACCATTTTTCCCTAGAGAAGTTTGGGCTACTTTTCTTCTTATCACAGGAACACTTGATGATCCCTTTTCTGGGTGTCTGCATGCTTTCTTTTAGAGGGAGGCTATGAAATCAATGGCTCAATTCCAATGGGACTGCACTGAAGTGTGCTGAGCTAGACAGCAGGGGCATTATTCTTGGTTGTTGTTTTCTTCTATGAGTGACATGTTTCCATCAGTCTTTCTCTAAAAGTTCCTATGCAGGGTTGGATTTTTTTTAGTTGTTTATTCTTTATTATGTTTGATTTGGATAAAGTCTTCTTGCTTAGGTTAGATGAAAACATCTACATCATAATCTAGTTCTACAAAGAGATCAGACTGTACTGTTCTTTTATTTCAAATTCTAAATAGGGACAATAAAAAGGGTGAAGATGGATCCATTTTAGAGTCAATCATTATAAGAATGGCTAATTGGGATCTGAGAATTGGGGTCCAAGTTTGCTTTTTCTTGTTTCCTTTTTTATGTGTATGCGTGTCTCTTATTTTAAACAGTAAGTTTGAGTCTGCAGGGCAGGCACTGTCTTGTTTTTACTAGCAAGATGCTTAGCACTGAAGACTAAGAAATGGGATAAAAATACTTCTAATTTAGAAACAGGCATTCTTATCTAATTCAATCATAGCATATTTTCATCTTTATCTAGACATACTAAATCAGGGGTGTCAAACTCAATTTCACTGAGAGCCGCATCAGCATTGCGGTTGTCCTTGGGGGGCTGGGTGGGTGTGGCCAGAGTGGGTGCAGCCTACTGGGTGGGTGTGGCCTACTGGGTGGGCGTAGCCAGTTCTACATCATTCGCGTCAAGGGTGCCTGTGAAGGCCTGGGCAGGAGTGGGATAGATCTGAGGGCCTCTGACAGAAGGGGGTGGGACCGGGGAAAGTGCCAAGGCATGGTCCACCGGGGCAAGTGCCAAGATGGTCACCACAAAATTATACATTGGCTCCTGGCTGGAGTTTAAAGTGTCAGCTGCACTGAGATCATTTGAAGGGAAGATTACATTTCATGAGAAAATATCTGTAAATCATAACCACTATCACCTAGCAATATATTGTATATGAATCTTTTCAGTTCTTTTTTTTTTATTGAAAATTTTATAAAATTTTACAATATAAATCCCCCCCTTCCCCTTCCCACCCTTCCACCCCCCCTCCCTCCCCCCTCACTTCCCAGTGCCAATCACAGGGTTAACAATAACATAATCATACTCTAATTAACATTAATCAACTATTAAAATAACATATCTGTAACCTCCTTTAACTCTCTTTTAAACAGTACAATTATTAAAAACAATAATAATAACAACACTTTAATAATTAAAAATAATACTAAATAAAATATTCTNTACAACCATAATATTCCAAAATTTACTCAAAAACCAAATGATATTTTTTAGTCCCATATTTACACTCAATATAATCTATCCATCTTCTCCAAACCAAAATATATCTTTCTTGTGAGTGATCCTTCACATAAGCGGAAATCTTGGCCATTTCTGCTAAATTCGAGACTTTAAATGACCATTCTTCTATAGTAGGTAAACAGAATCTTTTCAGTTCTTAAAGAGGGATTGAAGGGATCTGAAGGGAAATAGGAGTTACAAACTAGAATTTAAGGACTGTTGAACATTTCTTAACAGTAAGAAGTTTGACAGAGGAAGTAGTGGGCTCTCATTCATAGGATATCTTCAAATATAAAAAATATAAAATATATTTTATTTTCTTCCATTCAATCATGTCCAATTCTTGGGGACTGCCAACCCTGCAGTTTTCTTGGCAAGGTTTTTTCAGAAGTGGTTTACTATTACTTCCTTCTTAGGGCTGAGAGAAAGTGACTAGCCCAAGATCACCCAGCTGGTTTTGTCCCTAAGGGACTAGAACTCACAATCTCTGTTTCTAGTGTGATGCCTTAACCACTACATCAAACTGGCTTTCAACAGACATATAACACTATTAATAAGTTGCTAGCCAATTATTAGAGAAAAGTGGTGATGACCACACTTCTGTGTATCCCCACAGGTATGGCAAAATTGAGAAGTAGGCCACTTAATTTAGTTGCCCCAAGTGCAGCACACACCAGAGGGACTTTACAAAGCATGTTATTAAGGATGAAGCCTCACAACAGCTAAAACTAGAGTGTACTGGCTAAATTCTGTGTTGAGAATTGGATAAGGCTAGTGTAGTGTTGAAAGCAAAATACTGACTGCAGGGCATACAATACACCTGTGAGTTTAACCTGGAGGTAAAGAAAATGCCAAAGAAGAAGAGTGGGAGATACATCATTTGTGTGTGTGTGTGTATTTTCTTCAAACACAAAGAGGGGTGCTTTTTTTTTTCCTTCAGACTAAATTTAAAAAGAGTTAAGGGAATCTTTTGTTAACCATTACAGTATTATACAACAAAGCTTGTGTGAGAATGCAAGAAAATAATGTCAAAGCCAGAAGGCCAAATTAGCCAAGTAGGTTTCATCACCTATAAAGTTTTCAAAGACCACCAGCCAAAGAGTAAGTGTTATGACACTGTAATCCAGAACATTTGAAAGGCACCTAGCTGTCCATCCTGAACTACTGTTGCCTAATCTTCCTAGATCAGGGGTCCTCAACCTTGGCAACTTTAAGCCTTGTGGACTTCAACTCCCAGAAGTTGAAGTCCACAAGGCTTAAAGTTGCCAAGGTTGAGGACCCCTGTCCTAGATGATGTTGGTCATCCTGGCTGGAAATTCTGAGAGCTATACTCACAAATCTTCTGAAGGGCACCAGATTGAGGAAAGCTGCTTTTGACATGGCTAAATTATGAAAAATGAATTATCCATGCAAGAAATTACTCATATTTGCAGTTTTCTATGACATCTATTGTTGCAGATCAATTCTTGGCAATTTTATGTTATAATAATCCCCAAACATTTCCCAGAATTTATTGAGGTCCATGTCATTGTTTAATGAAAAACATTAATGATTCAAAGTGTTTTATGATGATAGTCCAGTTCTTACACTTCTAATATGTTTGTCTTTAGAGAACATTTTCAACAGGACTGTTACTTTCTCAAGATGGTTTATTACAAAGCACATTAGCTGTCAGTCAAAATTCTGATGCCAGAGCAGAATGTTTCCATGAATGCACAAAAGAAATTATTTAGCTAGCCTATCAACTCTCTATTATTAAGATAGTATTAGAGGCAAGCAGAATTCCATAAATAAATACATCTATGAAAAAACATGTGACATTTTATCTGAAATATGAAAAAATAACAGTGCAGTTTAAATGAAATTGATCTGTGCAGTAACTCATGCAAATTAATATCACAAACTCTTTTCCCTCTCTTTTTCTCCCTCTCTTTGTTTTGTATGTTGGAAAAATATAATCCACTTATATAACCCAGAGGATGAGGGGGAACTAATGCCTAAAATATAATTATCATTTAAAAACCTTTCCTTCTGCATCTGATGTCAAATGCAATGAAAGTAGGCACTAAATAAAACAAAGCATCTCAAAATTGCCTTTCTTATTATTAAACATAAAAATTGTGTAAAAGTATTATTTGAACCAGCTGTACAACATTGCTTTATGGAGTAGGGAAGTTAATACAGTCTTCAAAAGTAGAGTATCACAAAAAGTTATACTAACGTGCCTGCAGAATGAGAAAAGATAAATTTGGTGTGTAAAATGCAGATAATGCACAAAAAATCAAAAATGGAAGAGTACTGCTGGAGATCTCTTTCTCCTGTTATTTTTTAAAAAATATTTAGATAAATTGGCATCATTACCCCAATTCTGTGGGAGAAAGATGGAGGATTGGAGACTCTTCTGGTAATAATTTTTTTTTTACTGAATCTATAAGAATCCTGATGATAAGTTTGTCCAAAAATTAAGCCTGTTTTCCAACATTTTCTTTTATCTCTATGAACATTTCCATGTAATACACATGCCAAGCAGTCAAATAAGATCAATCTCAGCTAAGCAAAGAAATTAAATCAACTCTCTTTTCCAATTAAATATGCTGCTTAAAGAACCAAACAAAAATTTGTTTTTTTAAAAAAAAGATTGAATGAAAGGAATCACAGAATGACTCACTTTTTGCTTCTAAATCAGAAATCCGAATGATAAGAATGACTTGCCAGAACATGTTGAAGAGCTAGGTAAGAATGAGAACAGAAACATGGGGCTAGCTTTAGATAGCTACCATGTTGCAGCTATGAAATAAACTTACCAAATAATCAGCTGTCAACAATTTAGAGCAATGTTTTTCAAACTTAGCAATTTTTAAGATATATGCACTTTAACTCCCAGAATTCCCCAGCCAGCATGCTAGCTGGAAAATTTTGGGAGTTGATGTCCAAGATTTTTAAAATTGCCAAGTTTCGAAAATGTTGATTTAGAGCAATACTAGATATATGTAAATGTATGTTACCAGATTAGCAAGGATTCAGGAGATATTATTATAAACAACCATCTGGAAGCATCTACATTTATCTGAAAGATCAGCAGATTTTTTAAAAAGCAGTGAAAAAGAGAATGAGCAATGTATGTTCACAATATGTTGTATCTTAGGAAATACTGTAGTTGCTGGAATCCTTGTACCTTCCTCCTCAAGACAGCATTGCTATAGAAACACTGATGCAGAATGTAAGAACAAATAGGAAATATTGCTGATCTAGAAAATTCTATCTGGACTGCAATACAGATTAATTTAAAAATTACTCAACAAGCCCTAAAATTATTGTATAAAAATGTCCTTCTCACCCTATTGCTGGTATGAGTCTTCCTCAATATCAGATCCTCTGCGAGAAGCCTGACAGTTTGAGGGTTCTGAGCAATCTTAGCTTTTGGCCTTTACTTTCCACTTCCTCTGCAGTTCCTCCTCCAGCCCCTATTACTTCTACAGCTTCTCATACTACTTTTTCCTGGTGTTGCTGTCACCAGTGTGTTTGTGTGTGTGTGTGTGTGTGCGCGCACACACACACACACTATGCAAAATAGGGATGGAGAGAAGAGGTATTGTAAAAAAAACCAGCTTAACTTCTTAACAGAAGTTACAGGTACATTTATACATTTTATATTTTACCCTTTTTCTCTCTAAGATTACAGTATAATTTCTTTCTTTTCACAGTCTACCTTTTCTGGTATCAAACCCATAAATCTCAAGTTCATTTTTTCAGCAAAAAGTCCATTAGGGATTTCCAGTTACTAATAAATGCAGTTATTGTCTTTTCTCTACTCAAAAAAGTTAATTTTTCCATCTCTGCTAATATTGTCATCTTCACCAGCAATTCCTCTGTTGTGGATATTTCAGACGCTAAAAAATTAGTTTCTATTATAAAGTATCCTCTCCTTCTCATAATGCTGCCTTCATTGTTAACTTGCAGGAAGGTCCTTGTTAAGCTGGATTTTGCCTCTGGGATGTTCTCCTCTTTCATTTTCAGGAGGCACCTATGTTGCCATATTTAAATATCCTCAGAGCTGTGCACCACTTTTAGTTTCAAAGGCTAAAACGTGATTAGTGGTATACAAGAACAATAAAACCTCTTCTTCTGGGATCCCACAGCAACTAAGGAGAAGAACAGTGAGATCTCTGCAAAAGGCAAAGCTTAATACGAGAAATTTTAAAAAACAAATGAATAAGCCAATAGCTAAGGAAACAGCATCTTTTGTCAGTTCAAAAGGTTGCTACCAATCCATTCTTCAATCAGACTGAGCTTGAACTTGAATCATTTGCCATTGCATTCAATCCCAGCTCCTTCCCCCTGCAGTTGCAAAGTTTTGCCCCAGATGGGCGTTTTTATTTGTAAACAGGAGTTGTTGCTACTGTAGCAGTCCACAGTATTATGTTTAACTGCTCTGTCAGAACAGCCACACAGGAAGGCATAACCAGTTCCAGGTTCCTGCACTTCTAATGAACTGAATATGGCAAGGGAACAAAATGCAGAAGCTACACTCTAGGAGACTTGCCATCACAATGAACGGATGAGAGACTCACCTGTTTAATTTTTTTTCCTTTTGCAGGGGGATTTTTATTTTAGGACAAAATTGAGGAGGTAGGATTGAAACACCCAGTACTTCCAAGAATTGGGAAATAGTTGGGGAGGAAATGATTATAAGTAGTCCTCAATTTATAACCAAAATTGGAACCAGAATTTCCATTGCTAAGCAAGGCAATTATTAAGTGAATCACACTCAATTTTACACTCATTTTTGCCATGGTTGGCAAAATCATGCAAATGTTAATTGAATCACACGGTCATTAAACAAATATGACTTTGCTTTAAGAAGCCAGCTGGAAATATCGCAAATGGTGATCATATGATCCTGAGACACTGAAACCATAGTATACACATGCCATTGCCAAGCACTCTAATTGTGATTGTAGGGATGCTACAATGGTAAGTTTTTCAACCTTTTCAACCATTGTACCACTTTTAGGATATGGCAATATCTGAGTACCACCAGTCGCCTAGCAAGGTGTCAAAAAGTTGATGACCAAAAAAAAAAAAGGAAAAAAGTGATGAAGTACAGGTAGTCCTTGACTTACAACAGTTCGCTTAGTGACTGTTCGAAGTTACAATGGCTCTGAAAAAAGTGCCTCCCAAGCCACAGCCGAGCAAGACACCTACCTGCCCACCCAGCGGTGCTCTTCCTCCTGTCCGAGGTTTTCATTGTTGTGAGCATTTCTGTTGAGGATTGGCAGCAGGGGGGGGGGGGTGTTTGGTTTTTATTCGCCCCGTCTGCTGGGTGGTTGCAGCAGGTTTTGGTCACTTCACATGACCCTGGGACACTGTGACCATCATAAATATGAATCAGTTGCCAAGCATCTGAATATAAATCACAAGACCCTGGAGATGCTGCAACATTCCAGCTGATCGGCGCTTCTTGACTCAGAAGCGCCAGGATCAGCGCCGAGCTCCAGCTGGAGCCTGGCGCTGATCCTGATGCTTCCACTGAGCCCTGACAGTCTCGAAGAAGCGCTGATCCTGGCGCTTCCACTGAGCCCTGACAACCCTGCAGCTCCAGCCATCTCTCGCTCAGGCTTGTCCGGTGCTGCCACCGGTTCAGTTCATTCCCCTCCCCCACTACCACTTTTCTGGGATGGTCGCGTACCACCTGCCAAGTGCCAATGTACCACAGGTGGTACACATACCAATGGTTGAAAAGCCCTGTCCTAAAGAATTAAGAAGTCTAGATAAATTGTTAAGATTTTATTCTTTTTTATTCTTGTCATTACTTAAGGTTAAGGTTAATTTAATTTGTATACCGCCCTTCTCCCGTAGGACTCAGGGCGGTTCACAGCATATTAAAAACACAAATACAATATACAGGATACAAAAAAAATCATACAAAAATACACAAAATAACCCCACTAAAACCTAATTAAAAGCCAAATATTGATTGCTGTGTTCCCATTAAAATTACTTTTTAAAAAC
>NW_015386427.1:1375839-1450376 GCF_001527695.2 Protobothrops mucrosquamatus
GGATCCAGGAGGACTCCCAAGTTGCGGGCCCTCTCTGAGGGGGCCAAAATTTCGCCCCCTATAGTCAGCGATGGCGTCAGCTGACTATGCCGAGGCGCCGGCAACCACAGCCACTCGGTCTTGGAAGGGTTGAGCCTGAGTCTGTTTCTCCCCATCCAGACCCGTACGGCCTCCAGGCAACGGGCCATCACGTCAAGGGTGCTTTTTCCAAAATTTTATATTTAAAATGCATCCTTAGCAATCCTTTGTATATATATTTTTAGAATGAATTACTGAACAGTGTTCAGTGTGATTTTTCTTTGATGCTACCTCAAAACTTACTCTAACACAGTAAACTATGTTTGATCTATAGGAACTAAATATTCTGGAAACGGTACAGATGAGATTATAATCCCTGTGAGCCCTTCAAAAGATGATTGTTTTGAACTTTGGAGTTAGAAAAGACTACCATATATATCTACGAAAACCTAAAAATCAATCTAGAATTCTCACTCGATACACAAATGATCTGACTGAAATTATCATATTTTGGCTTTTTTTTGGAGAAGTCAGTTAACACCAGGAAACATGGAATGAAAAAAAAAAGAGCAACCAGGAGCAAAATGTTGGACTTTATTACAGATGGGAAGGTTGTCAGAAAACCTGAATGTAAGGATTGGGGAAATATTATCCTGGAGACAGATAACACATAATCAAGGGCTGGGACTGGGGAGAGCCAGATAAATGCTTCTGAAAATTTATAGGCCAGACTCTTTCTGCATTCTAACCAATCTCAAACGCTAATTTGATATGATCCTTTTGTAGAACTGGGTTGGACTGAAGCAATTCATGTGTTGAAATAGGACTGGGAGAGCCAAGCTCAGTTTCAGCAAAAAGACTTTTAAGTCAATCTCAGCCCCATATCTTTTAGGTTTAATTATCAGGACCGTATGTGGGAAGAGTCTTGAACTCCTGAAGGAGGGGAGAGCTATCATACAAATCCTCCCTCAAAGTAGAGTGTCAAAACTCAGTTTATTTCCAGGTTTAGAGGATGAACAAAACAGTAGGAAGAAATTGGTTCCATGAGGCATGGTGTGGTGCTTAAAGCTGAACTAAAGAGTGCATTATTTCACTTGAAAATTTCACATGAAGTCATAACAAGATAGCTAGGTGACCAGTGATGTTTTTGCCTTTCAAAGTGTTGTATTCGGCATGAAACCTACAGGTGTAACTGTTTGAAAGACTGGAGAGGTGGTTGCAATGGTTTAAATCTGGAAGCCAAGAATGCCGATACCGGCACTCAATCCTCTCCTGTTCTAGCTGAATATATCAAAACGATCCATGTTCACCTCTGCATGGAAACAGCAAGAAAGAGAAAAATGGAAGTTGCAAGCCTGCAAGCGGAGCGGAGAGAAAGGAAGCATAAGGAAAGAAAAACGCTGGGCTTGCCCATTCTTGGCTCTGGCCTCGCCCCTCCTGCCACGTGTCCCCAGGCTGATCAGATCCATAACTCCGCCCTCCCCTGCTTTTCTTGGCAAATGAAAAGTGGTGTACAATACAAGGGCTTTGGATATTTTAGTTGAAAGTGGCATGTTTCAAAAATAAAGTGTCTGAAAAAACAAAACTGAAAATTACTCCACCTTTTTTAGGTAAGCACATTCTGGGATAATGCCAGGGGTTCACAGTTCAGGTTCAAACGACCGATTTATCTAGTGTAGGAAATGCATTTCCTACACTATTTGCAGCAATTTTTGTTCGCTGCTTGAAACAAAGGATTGGCCACCACGTGGTTCGGAAGCACCGCGCAAAAGTTTCACTTCCTTCTCTTGCCTCTTTTACGCCCCCAGGGTTTCTCAGCCAGGCCTGATCAGAAGCAGATCTAAAACGGAAGACCAAGAACCTTCGCCAAAGCGTATAGGATCGAGCTGATCTAGGAAGAAAATCAATTACCTGTACCCAGCGCTGCTGATTCTGAATGGGGCACGAGAGGACCCCAGAGGATAAACAGGAATGAAACATCTGCAAGTGAACAACTAGGGTTAGAGAGCGTCAGGCGTTCCGGCAGGAAAAACAAGAGCCATCGCTTGCTGGAGGAACAAAGGGGAACTAAGAACTGCATCCACCTTTATCCTAAATCGTAGCTTTCCAATCTTGTTAGACAAAGATCAGATTAACAAATTCAAGACTTAGCAGTGAATAAATCTAGGCGCATTAATACTACCTTTCTTTTCTCATGCAAATTGAGCAGAGACGGCTTTATTCCGCCCGTCCCGTTAGTATTCAGCGCGCCCTGGCTCGCCTCACCTTTCTTCTCGCCCCAGCTAAGCCTCCGCCTCCTGCACCCCGTGCTGATGCATTTCCCGGGTCCCCTTTGTCTCTCTTGCCTTTGTTCTTTGCACACTCTCGCCTGTCTACGCAGTTCTTTGGCTTGTTTTTCCTCCTCCTGCCCTTATGCTCAGTTAAAGGAAACCCGAGCCTTTTAACCCTCGCTCCCAACGATCGGTCCTTTCCCACCTTTGGGAGCTCGACGCCTTTGCAAGTTTGCTCGGCTTGAGATTTCCCTCCGCCCATTTCCAACAGAAATAGAGAACCCCATTCTGAGCGCAGCTCCTTGAATAATGCGCGCTCCTTCGCTGCTGCTAACTGGCTTTTTGGAAACATCCGGAGTTCGCGTAGCAGACCTCAGAAATGGCTTTAGCCAGCGCATCTCTGCTATCTAGCGTGGCATTGTTTCTGTTCCTTTGGAACCATCTCAGCTTCAGTCCCAAGACGTTTCTTTCTTGGGTGCAGCGGTTTCCAACGCGTGAAAACGAGAAGTCCTGCGGCAGTTGTGCTTCCATATGGCCGAATCTAAGCAGATAAAAGGCGACTTCTTGGATTAGATTAAGGGCAATTCACCATCGACCCATTAGTAGCCAAATGCAGTATAGTATCTTATTTTGGAAGCTGCGAAGCTAAACATACAGAAGCTAGTTCCCACAAGCAATAATGAACAGGTGGATTTTTAGAAGACAGGAAAAAAAAGGTGGACTTTTAGACGACAGAAAAAAGCGGAATTCAGCATTGTTACAACCCCAATCTCTATCCTTTATGGCAATGAGCATTGGCTGGCTGCTTTAAACAAGTGGACAGTTTGAGAAAATTGCAGATAACTTTTGTTTGTTTTAGCACCAAATAACCATTTTTCGAATAGCTTACTTCATTCTTGAGTGACCAGTATATAACAACTGAAAATGTGTGAGACAATAAAGTCAGCCCTATCTAAACATAACACAAATTTGGCAAATGCATATAAGATGCAGAATTTATGGTTCATGTTTCACAACAAAATTGCTTTATACTTTACTTTCATGATTGCAAGTAGCAGAGATACTAAAGGTTGTTTCAAACTATATAAATAAAAATGTTTTATGTACAAGATATTTGTGCAACAAAATAATAGCTCCACATGCAGATGTTATTTGGATCAAAGTCAGTCTACATACTGGATTTCACCCCCATGAGTCAGTCCATTATGTGCAGTTGTTCCAATTAACAATCTGGGTCCCATATGCTGGGTAGGATCCATACCTCTATCTTATGCATTGGAGTGGTAGTACCATTTCAATTCCTCCAGCTCCACACTAGCTTAATTTGACTTTTAAAAAAAATCCCAACCTATCTTTTATCAATAAGGATACTTGCTAAACTTCTCATACATCTCATACTATGGAAGGAGAAATAAAACATTTGGGAGGGGCAGCACTAATTAGACTATAGAAATTATGCTGTAGAATGTGCAGAAATTTAAATAAAGAATGGCCCTGCTAGAAAAATTAACCCCTAACTCTCTTTTCAAATGTAGTTACATCAAAAGCAGGGCCTAAATAGGATGCCTTTAGCATAGTGATTTTCAAACTTGACAACTTTAAAACGTATGGACTTTAGCTCTTATGTTGACTGAGAATTCTGGGAGTTGAAATCCACACATCTTAAAGTTGCCAAGTTTGAAGAGTACAGCTTTACAGCAAAACTGACTTAAGCTTTAGGAACAGCTCTAAGCAGGGAGATTTCAAAACTCATTTTTCTCCTGATTTGTTTTGGCCTAGGAAAAAATCAAAGAAACATTGCTATGCATACGAAAACATCCCCTCTGTAAATCCAAAGTCTAAAATTTCCTAATAGTACAAATAACAGGAAATCAATAGAGCTGACATGCTGGGCCTCAGTATTGGATCCCTTGGAGATACTTATCAAAGACATTGCCAATCCCACAAATCCATATAGAAGCCATCTCAGCTGACAGTAGACACTTGTTTTATGAGTTCATGAGAGATAGTTTCTACCTGTGTAACTGAAAGGAGCAAATCTCTAAATCTTTCTGCTGGTTCTCACATCTGAAAGTTATGGGCACTTCCATAAAATAGCTGCCATGGTATGTAACCACATATAAATACTACAAATGGGCATTCACAGCAAAGGTTACTGGCTCCAAAATGATCAATATGATGTTGAAGGCCCCTTCCCATTTTAGTACCCTTCACTTGTACTGCATGCATATAAGAAGGGGCAGGATTTCCATCCATCAGTCATATCATCTTCATGATCTTTGCTGCGTGTGCCTCTGCCAGAAAGCAAACTACTGAGGTCATACCCCACCATTTTTTCAAATTTCCCAGGATACTGCCATCTGGCTTACTTTAGCCTTTTTCTGGATTGTAATTACCCAGCTTTGTTTTCTGGGAATGCCTCTCAGATCTTTGGGGATGGGTATTTTCATATTTTTGGAAATATAAGTTATATCTGAGGCTGATATGTTGGTCTGAAGCATGCTAACTTCCTTTTAAAAAAACAATAAAATTCAAAATAAAAATTGAGATTAAAAAATCTGGTAATGGTCGTGGTGATGATCATGGTAACTTCAGAGTATCACACTGAAGATCCAGGACTGACAAAGCAAAGTCTAGGTCACCTGCCACATACTATTTAATCCTGCCATGTCTTACTTTCGTCCACAACTAATCACTCTTTGTGCCATCTAAGCTTGCAGAAGTTCCCATGTAACCTTTTTTCCAAAGCTAATTGTTCATTTTACTAAATTATTTGCCAGGCTGTATTTGTATGACAAGTAAAGGAAGGTGCAAGGTGACCATATCTACCAAACTATATTTAAAATTAACTACTGTACAAAATTAATGTCAGACCATATGCAATTAACCTAAGAAGAGCCCTTTTTCATCAGATTAACATGCAGTTTCCAGTGGTGGCCCATAACAACAATCCAAGAGTAGATTTTGAGAACAATAATTAAAACTGGAAGCCAGTTTGAAAAAAAAGAAGCAGTCTAAAAGAAATTAAAATTCTACAGGATCAAACAGAACTGCATGTCACTTTTTGATTTTTAAATGCAATTTATAATATGCTTTTCAGTAACATCAGTTGAACAAAAATAGGCTCTCAAATTATTGTCCATTAGACTGCAGCCTCATTAGAGATGCAAAGAATCACGCACCTACATCTACACAGTTTTAACAATGATTTCTAACATAGCAAGATGGGGAAGGATGGCTTGACATTAAGGAAAATTTAAACATTTCTTTGGGAACATCAGGGCTTTTGATCAGGCCTAACATTGTACAAAAAAAATCTATGAGCCTTTCTCTATTCTTTCTGTGTGTATTATATGAGCATTGCATCCGGAATAACAATAGTAGTAAATAATAATAAATTCCTCCATTATGGATTTTCAATTCATTAAAATTGATTTTTCAGGACATATTGTGTGTGTGTGTGTGTGTGTACGTGCGTGTGTATCAGGAGTTCATTTTTTTCATGCATAGGTGTTCTCTTTATAAAGTTTGGCTCTAATCAGGTTTGGCTCTACATCTGGTCCTGATTAAGGCTTTTAAGTGGGACCCAGCAGATACTGAAATTAGAGCCCACAGCCAAACTGAAGTTAATAGAATGAAATGTCATAAATTATTTTACTCATACTATTTTTCATTGAACTGCCTAGTTGTATTGCTAATATTTTGCCTAGGACTACTTTTAGCAATTATTATTTATGAAATGTTGTATATATTTACTAATTTATATACAACCTTTCTTAACCTGAATCCAAACCCAAAGTATCTTACAATTTGAATTTAGTAAGTTGAATTCAACTTCAACTTTGCAAATGAAACAGTTTCTTTTATTCCCAGAAAACTTGAAATTTAGCACAGGAGCCTACTAGCAGAAGGACAGAATAGAAAAATTTTGCAAATCTTTTCTCCTTTTCTGCCCTTTCCTTCATCCAGCCACCTTTTTCCGCTTTTTCCAACCTCTATTGCAGATTTCCAAAGAAACCAAAAGATGGAAAATCTTTACCAAAAAAAGAACCCACCTGGACAGATTTCCCCACTAATGAAGCTGGGATAGTTAAAAAAGCCAACTAACTCAAATGAGGAAAGACTATTTTATGCTCAGCACAAAGTTTTACATTGTAATAATATAGATTTGCCTGATTCTCTGATATTTGAAGAATTGCCAAGATATATTGTAGAAGAAATGGCATAAAAGTAACTTTCTTTTAAAAAGTTATTTTGGACATGGAAATATTAAAAAATAAAGTCTTCTGGCCACTTCGAATTGATGCTGCTGGCCCATAGTTTAATACTGATCATACTTAATATATTTTACTATAAATATAGCAATTTTGTGATAAAAGATATATATATATATATATATATATATATATATATATATATATATATACTGTATATATACTGTATGTATACTGTATGTATACGTATATGTATATGTATATTTATATATCATATATTTTATACATTTTTATAGTTTACAATGAAGCATTGCAAAGGTTATTATAAAGAAATATATTTAAATGGTCATCATTTTCTTCTTTTCAAAATCAGCCAAAGAACTAATCAAGTATATTTAAGTAATCATTTGAATTATTCAAAGAACTATTCAAGCATACTCATTTTGGAAGGGCACATTAGGGAAGCTGCTAGTTTGTCAGTTTTTCATAGTTCCATATGGAAATAGAGAAACAGATGCATTTTAAAAATCCTAAAGATTTTATTTCAGGAAACTTTTTGTTTCATAGCACAGAGAACTATTCACTTATGTCAGAATACTTTTTTTTTTTTAAATAAGCAGACTCTGGAAAATACTGCACTACACCAATTAAAAGTTGTTGCTCAACACCAATTTTTTAAAAATGAAAATTCCACAGTGCTATTATATGGTAGTATTTTTTTAAAAAATCCCAAGCTAATTCCAAAAAATAAACTTTTTAAACATGAACTTGCTATATTACTGTTTCATACTATTGATCTTAATGAGTTTGAAAATTATAGTATATTATGATAATTGCAATATATTAATTAGCATACATTTTGACAAGTAACCAGAGAGTTCCTACTGCTTTACACTTGGTTGTAAATGTCCATCTTTCTTACAGAAAATGTAAGCATGTATGCAAATAATATTCTCAAAGTCGTATCTTAATATTTCCACCACCATTAATGATTTGTATTTTAGGGACTATGCCTAGCAGACACCTATGCACCGTGAAGCAAGCTTGGTATAAAATGAAATGTAGATGATGATGATGATGATGATGATGATGATGATATGTTCACTTCATATTTCTTGTGGACTTATTTAATAATAACTAATTCATACAAAATTATATTTTGTGATTGGCATGAAATTGTTAAAGTGAATCATTTCAAAAACATGGAAACTAGATTCCAAATCAGCAGTTTACTTTTATATGAAGACTACAGTATTTGCAAAAAACACTGTGATTATTGTGCAAGATATAGTGTTGGTTCTCCAGGACTGTAATATATAGTAGTTAGTGCACAGATTGCATCTTTTAATTTTTGAGTTTTGTGAAACAAAATGAGACAGAGGCAAAACATATACATACGTTTTTATAAAATGCATACATGCACTTATTTTGCAGATATGTGTGTATTATTTCCAGAACAATTCAAGTTTAACTTCTTCCATCAGAATTCAGGTAGTTTATTGATAGATGAAATATACCTAAAACTGAACTTATCTATTTGTGTTGTTATTCTATATGAGATTTTGAGATTAAAGTTTTTGCTACAGCCTTTCTCAACCTAGTACCCTCCAGATATGTTGGGATCAGAATTCTTGAGAATTCCCAATCTTTATACCGTACTTATAATTTAGGTTATAGGTCACTGCACAGGCATAAATATTTGATTAGAAGTATTGTTTTGCTGTTGATATAAACAGTTTGACATTATACACACTCAAATATGATCATTTTTAAATTTTAATATGTGATAGTGTCAAATATTGTCAACCACAGAAAGGCAGGCTGCAAAATAAACAAACAAATAAATAAATAGTTATTAAGTTAAGTAAAATAAAATTATTAGGAAGTTCAGTAAAAATCTTTCACAAGGAGTTTTTACTAATTACACACTCTGGCTTACCGGCCACAATAAAAGTACTGTACTAAAGAAAACATAGCTTCATTTACTGCATTGTAGATCCTTCATTCTGTGACTTGATCAAAAGTTAACTAGAAGCAGAGTTAAGAAAACAATGTTTCTGTTTATTATATAAACACAAACTATTTTACCAGCTTGGCCTTATTCTAAATCACACTGTAACACCATGACAAACCTAGATTTTAAGTGTAATGCTTTCTTCCCTTTGAGGTTCTTCTGTCTTTTCCCCCCCTTTTTTAGTTGTCCTTTTATCTCCAAGAAACTTAGAGATTTGGAAGCTTTTTACTCTAACCAGCAGAAGGCAGAATAACTTTATACATATCAATCTAAGTTACAAAGATATATAAATTCACAATACTGTTTCAGATTATACAATGTTCAGATTATACTACTAAATATGTAAGAGAAAAATTTACAAGCATATATTTAGATATGTGTGTTTTCATGAAATTTAACATTTATATAAAACAGAAGTCTTCACATCTTTATTTTTTTCTCCAGTCAATCAAAGTTTAGAGGGCCTTATAGGCCTCACTGGGACTTTTCTGTAAATTCAGATATTCTCTGAATTTTTGTTTTTAAGAAATGCTACCAATAAATTATAAAACTGAGGGGGCAGATATGCAACTTAATAAACTATGATTTTTTTAAAGTATTGATTAATTTTGTTCCATTTAGCAGTTTCCAACTTCTGGTGACTTCATAAGCAAATATTTCATTTAAGTTCAGTAAAATTAATTCTCCCATGAATTTTATAGCATTATCAATAAATATGATTCTGCATATTTATATGTTTTTGATTTCTGTGGATTTTCAAATTGTTACCATGAGGATAAGACAAAAGAGGGATTTTTTTGTTGTTGTTCCTGTAAGGAAAATCTCTTGACAATTCAAATTTTCTTTTAGTCTTGAAGCTATTTCTGTATTCATACCAGCTTTCAATTGTGAAAATTATTTTATGTGTTTTGATATCTCCACTGCAAAATGAGGCCTAAACATTTACAGGTATACTAAATGTTATTAACAGTTTAATTGAATTGTAGTTATAAATGAATAAAATAACTCAACTATTTTATTTTCTGCTGTTTGGCATTAATTCTTTAAGCAAAAAAGATGCATTATTTGCAATATAACGTAATTACATTATTAAGCTCTGAAAATATCTTTAACATTTCTGAAACTCACAATGTTCCAATGAGTTTTGTTAATAGAATTTGTTAAAAAGAATACACCTAAAATACCTAAAAAGAAGTTTTTAGAAAAGAACTAATTCAAGAATATATACTATTTCTTCCAATGTATTATTATTCCCATTCAAGAAAGTAAACATCTATATGTAATTTCCTTAACTAAGAGAAAATGAAGTGTGAGATCATTGCTTGTAAATAAGGAAAACCACTTGCATGTCTTTTCTCTACTATTATATTGTAAGAAATTAGATGAAGTGCAATAAAGGAGTGAATTATTATGAAAATATTATGAAATGTTTAAGTGAGTAGTAAAAGGACACAAAGAATTAAACTCGACAAACTATATTATGGTTCTAAATAATGACTAGTTGTAGTGATTCATTGTCCATTTATACAAAGTAAAAAAACAGAATGAAGATTTTTGGCTCATGTCTTACATTTTATATTGGGGGGGGGGGGGTGTTGCTATTTATTTCCTGCCAAATTATTTTGGGTTTGGTAAAGGAAGAAGTTTTATGTCTTATGCATATGTTCTAGAGAAAAAAAGAGAATGCAATCTGGCTCGTTTTATTTGTTCATAGGCTGTGGATTGTGTTTCTGTCTTTGTTTAGCTGTGCTTCAAGCAATTAAGAGAGTGACATCCTTTCCCTTTTACAATACAGAGTGAGAGAAAGAATTTTCTAACCAAAAGAACAGACTTCAGAGCATTCCATCAGTCAAATCAAGCTTTTTAGAAACATCACTAATAGTGGAATCTTTCTAAGTCTCCTCAGAAAGAAATCATATTTAGTTAAAAATGGATCTTTCTCTCAAATATTATTAAGATAGCAATTATATTGTCCAAATTACCTCCTCCAATTCTTTCCCATAGAAATAAATGTAAGAAATAAGCCTTTCAGAGATATTTAATTTATAAGCTTTATTGCTATTACTTTGGATAATTTTATTTCAAATTTAGATCTGTTCTATTAATATCTATATTCAGTTAAGCTACATGGTTTCCTCAGGTTGTGAAATTGCTCTACTTGATTAGCTGATCTGTGCACAAATCATACAATATTTCATTTGTTTTATCCTGCAACAGGCCCACCCAACTGGTTTTACTTTTTTTCTAGGAAAAAAAAGTAACCTAGGAAAGCGTGCACACACATGCTACCCTATATTAGATTTTCATACACACATACACTAGCACAAGGTGAATCAGTTCTATTAAACAACAAACTTAAACTGAGATGTTAGGCCTCACAATATTTGAGATGATGTACTATATTAATTTTGTATAATGTTTGTTTCACTGTATATAGTTGCAAGTTTCCTATCTTTTTTCCCCTACATGGGCACATTTGTACAAAAATACAGGGTTTGCAATATTTGGACTATTCTTTTTTTCTATTTTTTTCTGATGTGAAAAAAATAAAACTCAGCAGCATCGATAGATTTGTGGTTCCAAAGTCCTTCCCTACTCAACTTTCACTTTGATGACAACAAAGTATCAAAATAAAAATATTATCTCAGTGTGCATAAGTGATATTTTTGCTTCATCAAATTATAATTAACAAAACATTATGTTGTATGCACCAAGTTTAATTCGCATGAGATAAAGCACCAGATGTTGGAGTTGAGAGCTGTTCCCTTTTGGATAAACTATTATGGGTAGGACATTCTCCATGATTATCACCTTCTCTTTGGTGCAGAGATCATTAACAAAAACAGATGGGAATCTAAGCTTTCTGTAAGCCATTAAAAGATGCAGAGAAAAGCAAATTCATGTTCTGTAGAGAGTCCATAATTTTTCTAAAAAATTATAACCCTTGAAATCTGCCAATTCTTCATGGGTTATTGAAAAATAATTTTTGGTGTATGTCTTTCCATGCTGATGTATAACTATTAGACTGTCTTCATAGTGCACATAGGTTTGGTCTTCGCTAGAAAACATTGTAGCTGCTGTGTGGTCTCACTTCTTCAAACAAATCAAAACATTGTTTAGTATTTATCTTATGCTCCTTCACATTAGTGCCTGTGCTGAACAAAGTGATATTTTCCAACTGCAATTAATGTTGTATTTAAATAGGTCACAATAATATTGTGGTTTTACTCAAAAGATAAGATATACTGTAATTCTTAGACTTCTCTATGAAATAGTTCCCACACCTAACCCATTAAACATCTAAAATGCAATTTCCATTTACTAATTGAACAGTTATGGTCTCCTTTATATTTATGACTAGTTCTTTTAAGAATCTTTACGAAAATGATAAATTTCAGAGGCTGCACAGCAAGGAGACTAATCTGTTGAAAGAAAACCCTAATAACCTGTCAACAGTCATTGGCAAGTGAAAAAATGATGGCAGCAAATACTATAAAAACAGGTCAACTTACTAGCAAAATAGCAGCTGCCACTGATTTGCTAATTATTGATTTTAATAATTGTGTCCTACGTGGAATATGAAACTTTCATGCATTTCTTAGTTGTGAACATTCTTTGAACATGTAATTTTTCTGGCAATCTGTGGTCACTTCTACCTTTGAACAGTCAGACTTCCAATGGTGCCTAGGAAGTTGTATTTTTCTTTCAGAAGTATTTTCCTATTGTAATTATAAAAATAATGATGCTCATACGTTTGCAAGATTAAAGTCCTTCTTAGTATGTCCTATGGGTCAAAGAATGTCAAGTGGGGAAAAAATAAAAAGTTAACCCAAAAATCCCATAATGGATCTATTTTTGAGAGACATAAATATAATGTGGCTGAACTACATGTACTTAGAAATAAACATCTTGGGCAGAACAGATGGGCATCAAGGTCTAGCTAAACAAACAATGAATATTTTTATTTAAAAAAATACTTAACATTTTTTCTTTAATAGCTTTAATCACATTAAAATATTTTTCTCCGATAGTTTTAATCGTATTAAATTTAAGATAATATAATAAAAATGATATTTTGTTAACACAACAAATCAGATATGTCAGCTTGCTTGCCTGCTTGGTGAGATAAAAATTATTCTAAAAGATGAATTTTTAAACAATGAATGTATATCTTTTATTCAAACCATTTCATCTTTTAAAAATACTTTGCATTGTCTCCAAGATAAGTTACAAAGCACCCTTATACGTTTTATAAACCCAATTTCAAGGTAAATGTACATATGATAGCAATCTAATATATAATCCACATGAACTAAAGTCTGATTGATTTGCATGTAGAATAAACTACATCATAAGGAACTTTATATCAAAAAGTATAAATCTAAACAGAATTGTTGAACTATCAGCATCTCTGATAATGTAAAAAAAATCCATTGAATTGCATTTATTTTATTACTGATTTCCTTCCAAGAGCTCTGAGCTTCAAAACTACTTTAAGATGTCTTGTTAAGAATGATCTGGTATAGCATTTCTTAAACAGTATTTCATGGTCCTCTTGCCCTAGAATAACCTGAGAAGGTTCTATGAATTGGTTCTGCTCATGCCACTATTTCCTTCACGATATCTTTACAAAATGGATTTTTAGAATTCACTATAGTAAAGAAACTGAATGTTGCACCAGCTCTAGGATTCTCTTTAACCAAATCCAGTCCAAACAATGAGTAAAAATGTCATCCTATGTAATCTTATACATTCTATTGTTAAGCATTAAATGTAAGAAAAAGTAAGAAAGTGGTATTATAAATGATGCTGTATTTCTTTCCATCAATATTTATTTCCAATTGCCCCTTGTTTCTTTAAATAATCATGGCTATTCTTCATTCTATATATGGAAAGATAGAAAATGAAACAAGTGTGTTTATGGTCCATGATCTCAAAAGAGTTAAGATTAGTATGATCTTATTCTACTGAATCCATACTTGAGATCTGAGCCTATGTACCCTGCTCTTGAAATTTCTTTTTCTCACCTAGTCACTTTTGCTTAATTAACAATACTTCTGTTCTTTAAGAATCAAAGATACCCTTTCAAAAATGAAAAATTGTTAAAACTTTTATGTTTACAAATATCTTTATTATGGTCTCTGTATTTCTAGGCCACTTATCAAAACCCCAAATTTAAGACAAACAAAGGCATCAATTAGCAATTAAATTAAAAAAAAATAAGTTCAGATTAAAAACTAAAATTCTGGGCAAATAAATTAGTAATTGCTTGTGTTGCAATTATATCAACTTAATGTAAGCATTTTAGAATTTAAACTGCACTACAGTTTGAAAGACAAAGATCATTTCCTAAGTTAAGGATAATTTTCAATACTTTTGTTATGCTAATTAGGAGAAAATATCATTATGAATAACTAAAGATAGTGAAAGAGTTCACACTGTTTGCCTAATAACAAAGAATGATAATTATACATCCTACAATAATAATTATGAATGTGTGTACATTAAAAATTGCAGTGTTCTTCCCAATAAACGGTACTATAAAAGTGGTCTATAAGGAGGATTTTATTTTCCTTATAACTTCAACATTCAATTGTAGAGAAAGAGAACACTTAAAAAGTTGCTCATTTTTAAATATTAAAGCAATGCTATGTACATATAAATAAAATCACTAAGTCAGCAGACTAACAGTTTAATAGAATCACTGACTCATCACTGACTCACCAATGTTTGAGAATTAAGTTATATAGATCCTCTTTTTCTCTGAATGAATGAATAAGAACCCAAAGCCCAAATCAGTATCATTATCTAAAATGAGTATCAAGAATTGCTGCTGACTGATAACTTCTCTTTTAAGCTATTAGTCCCAATTAAATAGTATCAATTACAGTACAAAAACTTAAATACAAATCTCCCCTGAAGATCAAAAGAATTGAAATAATCTAAAATTGAATACAAAAAATCCCTGCCATTATTTAGCTTAGAAAGTCAGGCCATATTTACTCAAATATTAATTTCCTATTAACTACCAAAGAATTAAAACAGTCATTTAAAAAACTCCAGATATGTAGTATGCCATACTGTTTAATCAGCTCATGCATGCAATATTTTCAATAGAAACTCATGGATTCTCTTTTATAATTACCCTGAGGAAAACAGGCTGCAAGCTGATAGTTAATTTTAAATAATAATAAATGCAGCCATTATCTATTTTTTCTCCCTTAGGTTTGTCTGAATGTTAGGATGTATAACAGTCTTATTAAGTTTTCAAAGTAGCATTAAATATTTTGTTACGGGGGATTTCCATGCGGTAGTCATAATGTAAGAAGGGCTTGTGGTTTTCCTTTAATAGGCAGAGCAATACTGTGAAACAAAAGAGACAGTATGCATTGTAGAGACTAGTCACAATATTGCTAAAATAGGGTAATGCAAATACAACAAAAGGTCTTTGAATCCAGGAAACGTAAACACATCTAAAGGAAATTTTGTTTGAGGAAAACACGGAATTTGTGATTTATTTATTTATTTATTTATTTATTTATTTATTTATTATTTATTATTCGAATTTATATCCCGCCCTTCTCCTTGCGGACTCAGGGCGGCTGACAATCAATTAAAAACACCAATAACATCACAAAATTAAAATTAATTAAAATGAAATATTTAAATTGTCTGATTAAAATATGATTAAAAACCCCTCATAGGTATACCTGCCAATGATGGAATTGGCAGGTATACCTATGAAATTTTGATAGGTAGGTGGGTAGGTGGGTAGGTAGGTAGATAGATAGATAGATTCATGCATCACTATAAATTGGAATGGTACATTAACCACAGCTGCATTAGGATATGGAATGCAAAATGAATTACCTGTTGTCATAGTAACACCCTAATCATGGTGGAATCCATGATCCCTTCAAAACTAATGAAACACTTATCACTAAATTAACTAGGTAGAAGTTCCACTAAATTAAACAGGACTGACTCCCCAAAGCAGCCTGAATTATTTTGTATAGTAACATTTATTCAGTGCCATTGCCATCTGTTTATAAAGGGCTAATATAAATATGAAGAAACAAACAAATAAACAACAAAGATCAAATGATACCTGAGTTTTGTCTAAGATAAAAAAAATGATGAATTCAGAAATCTACAAGAAAATAGCAGATACTGCTATTAATAACTCAGTGTATTTATTCACCAGTGGGTTTCTACCAAGTTAGTTTAGTTATTTAGAACAACCACAACCAAAAATGTCTTCTTTATCTTTAGCTCAAGTTCCATCATGGATATGTTGGTGTTGTTTTCTTGGAGATATTTTGCCACTGCCATCTTTCTTTCACCTTCTTTGAAAGCCTACAGTCAAGGAATTTCTTTGGCCACCCCTCCAAATATCTATCAGGACACTCTGCTTTTCATGATTGGCTAAATACTGAAAAACCAACAAACTGAGTAGAGTCCTACAAATAAAAAAATATAAATCACATATAATCCACTTTGATATTATAGAAACGACTTAAGGGGAATTGCATTAGAAGTCTACATCCACTCAAACTCTAGCAAGAAACATTCTCTCTTGAATGTGCCTCAAGTTTGATTTTTATTATCTTGTAACATTGTTATTTTTCTAATTACAATATTTTACCATCTTTGCAAGAACTAACCATCTTTGCAAGTACTCAAGACAGTTCATAAAAAATAATCAAACATGTAACTGTCTTTTTTCAGAATTATATGTTCAACTCAATTAAATTGGTCATAATAATTAGAAGTACAGTTCAATTAGATAGACAGACAAACAGATAGATAATTTGATTTGAACATAAATCTTACTCTCCTAGGCTCTCAAGCATACTTCTTACCCAATTAAGTTCACTATATGAATTGACTTTATCTGTAAACCTAAATGTAAATATGCAACAGGACATAATCATAGAATAAAATCTTTATTAAAAATTAGCAATATTTCATATTCATAATGGACTATGAGTAAACTCAAGAAAACTGTATGTACCATATGCAAAAATGCCTTGCCCTTTACCTTTATGAACTGCTCTACATAAATCTAAATTTCAAATGCTACAATCTATTAGACAATGATAAATGATAGCAAAATATTTGTATTATTTAGAGAAAACAAGGAAATATGGTCATTTATAAGGTATTAGTAGATTATGACATTCTGCCAGCATATAAAAGAGAATAAGAAATATTATGTAAATAACAGCTAGACGCAAGGAAATGAAGGGAGGTACTTAACCATAGTTATCATTTTTAATTTACAATGTCTTTTGAGGTGTAGGATATATTTTACCATTCTGAACGTATAAAATTATTTGTCCGTAAATTCAGCTCCAAAGTTGCAGAACGAAAAACAAAAGGCCTGTTGCGTGCTTGGAGGAGCCTATTGAGCTAGCCACTCTGAGCTACGCTGTTTGAATCGTTTTCCAGGCCGATTCCATAACAGAATTGAAACTAAAGTTTCGATCCTCCTCATCTATTGCATCGCGATCACGATCCTTTAAAAGGTTAAAATGTAAGATATGCAGCCGGACAAGTCTTTTGCACCAAGAAGAAAAGGAAGATGGCTGACCTTGCATTTGAGATAGGAAATACAACACTACTGAAGAGCTTAATGGAAACGGATACATTGGATCACAGGGAAAAGGTTTAAGGTTTAGTATATGTAGCCCACAGCAAGGAAGCAGAGCCGCAGTCACCCATCCGGATCTGCAACAAACAGCCGCCGCCAGAGCTTTCCTTCGGCTGCAGGATCAGCTGAGCGCGGCTATCACGTGGGCGGCGTGTCGAAGGTCACAGCTCGGCTCACAATGGAGCTTTCGGAGCCTGTGCAAAGCGGCTTACAGATCCTGGCTGATCCGGGTAGCTTCTCGCTCCGAGCTTTCCAGGCTCTGCTCCAGGGTGCCTTCCAGAGCTTGCTCAGTGGCCAGGCCGAGGAGGCCGTTTTCGGTGAGTGCTAGATCCCGGGCTCGATCTTCCGCCCTCCGGCAAGGAAGAAAGCTGCGCGCTGAAAGGGGACTTGGGCTCTGGTTAAGGGAAGCGTGGCGGCGGCACAGAAGGTCGCTCTTGCTTCGGCGCTGCTCTATAGCCAGTCCTGACGCCTGGCTGCTTAGTTGCGGCGGCCACAGCCGTTTCCCGTCAAGTGCAGGAAGTCTCCCCCGCGCTGAGCCGCGCTCAGATGGTGCGATGCGCCCTCTCCCTCCCTTTGTTTCTTTCGGGGTTTTGCTCTCCTTGCTGATTTCCTCCATTTCCCCGCGGTTGTCACTTCCTTGCAAAATGCAAGGGTGCCTCTCGGTTATTTATGGCCTAAAAAGTGAGAAAGACCGAGAAAGAGAGATGCCATTTGGAGACGCTTTCCTCCGCCTCTCTGATGATCGTGGTCGGTTGGTTTTCATCGTTTTGTTTTTAATTTTCCTGCTCCGGCGAGGCATTCCCGGTATACTGATAATCGGAAATAATTTTTGCAAAAGTCAAAGCAGCAAGCGGGTGAATATGCTTGAGGAAAGCACCGAATTGCGTTTGGGATCTGGATCCCGCAGGCTTTGTTGTGATCATGTGATACTGTGATATTATTCATTCGAATTGCTCAGTGCCAGTAAACGCCGCTCATTTGTGTTGATGGTTTTTTTTCTGTATATATTCTTCAAATTGAAATTCTCCGACAATTGGACTTTGTCAGCTGTTTGCCAAACTGCGCGGTTTGTTGAGAGTAGGCCGGAGAAAAACCGAGATTGCCGCTTGCCTGGAGAAGAGCCCTGCGTGAGCTGGGGCTGAATACGCGCGGCCTCCGATAGGTGCTCGTTTGAACTGCAACTTTGGAAAACAGTTCGGATTTTTTAAATGGGACGCGGCGGAAAAAAAGAAAGGAAAAATCAGAAAAGTTGAGCTGTGAACGGGGGGGGGGGGGATAGAGACCCGGTATTTCTAGCACTATTGTTAGAAAAGCTAACTCCCTCTAGCATTCAAAAAAATCATTTCACATGGTTATCTGGACTTTGAGAAAGTCTCCTCCTTAGTTGGCAAAAGACTATTTACTCTTCTTCCTCTCCTCCCGAGCGCGAAGATCGCAATTTTCTAAAAATATAAATGTTCACTGACGTTCATCAATCTGATTATTTCCCAAATTCTGTTTGCTAGTAATTCAAGGAATGGATGGCAGAGAATGGGAACATACAGGAGACTGTGCTGGAGTAATGACTGAGCCCCTTTCCTTTCTTCGGTGTTTTCTGGCTTTTGGGATAAATCGAAATCTAGTTGTTGCTGGAAATAACTAATATCATGTTTCAGATCTTGGGGAAATTATTCACATTTGAAATGAAAGGAACCTGAAATTCCAACATTATTTTAATTCATTATAAAGGGAGATCTATGAAAACAAATCCTTCTCCCAATATTGTGATTAGAATGGTAACTGTAAATCTTGCCAATATAATAGCTTTCTGTTTGCTCAGCTGCTATAATTGCATGGGACTTAGTTCTCATATGTATACCCTCCTAAAACATGTCATCAACCATTCATTTATTTTTAGATTACCCAGATTTGGAACATATTGATCCAGCAATATTAAAATACTGCCACGCAGCAGCTACCACTTGTATAATAGAAGCTGGAAAACAAAAAGCTGACAAATCTATAATAAGGTATCCTAAAACTCTTCAACTTTAAAAAAATTATTTGACTTATATTAGATTTATTGATGAACACATCTTACTTTTCCTTTTAGTACCTATCTGGAAGACTGTAAACTTGACAGAGAAAGAATTGAAAAATTTTGCACTGAATATCAGGTTTCAAACATATTTTATCTTTTTTAATACATTCCATTAAGTTTTGTGTAATCTGTAGTAGTTTACATGCTCTATTTTTATCCTTTTCCTTTTTGTAGAAACATAAGGATACCTTGGAAATCATATTGGGAAGGTATGTCCAAGGAAGTTACAGTGATCGTCCAACTTTCAAATGCATCTTAAAAATAATAAATGTCTTCACAACTTATTTAATTGGGGTAACTTACTTACTCCATGAAACCATAATTAATAAATTGCTGTTACTGTTCTTTGTAAAATCTCACAACAGTTTTGTGAGATTCAATATATATACAGTTCAATATATCTTAGCCTAATAGATATTATCTTTTCAGTATAGGCAGATGTCCACTACATATAACTGATGTTTGTTGGCGTTTGGAATATCAAATCAAGGTAATTTTAAATAAAATGTGTATTAATTTCTTTATTTTTCTCTTTGATTTGCAAAATTTACTTTTTTCTTTCTGTCTTTTCACTTTAGACTAATCAACTTCATAAAAATTATTGCCCTGCCTATTTGATGACCTTAAAAGTAGAGGTATTACATCTATCCAGAAATTCAAATATTAGTAGATTATGATTGTTTTAATTTTTGTTACTTATTAACAACTAATGTTTGGGATTTTGTTATTTTAGAACAATGATTCAAGATCTCATCAGGACATTAATTTTAGTTGTTCTATGGAGCAATTGCAGGTATTTTTCCTCACTTTTTCTGTACTGATATTGAATAGTACCAGACTTTATAAAAGTCTAAAAAATATTAAATGCTTCACTGTGTCTCATCTTTTAAAATATAAAATACTACAGAAATATTAGCTTTTTTACTTTTTCAATATAAGAGTTCAAGTTGATTCATATTAAGTGCACTACACAAAAATATTATTTTTGGCAGAATGGATGGAACCTCTTTCAAATGTGCTAAATTAGATGAACCATTTCCTGTATTATATACTTGAATGTGTAATATAATATAATATAATATGAACATGGAATTTGGCTTATTTAGTTTTATTTAAATTACTCTATATTGATACCTGAGTCCCCATTATCTACAGCTAATTTACACTAAAATGAAAACAACTGATCTGAGAATAATAATATAAAGTTGCAATCCCTTGCATTAGGAGTAAGCTTCATTATCTAATAAACTTACTAATAAGAAAAAAAGGAATAAGCTTGCCCAAAGTTTATCTAATAAACTTACTAATAAGAAAAAAAGGAATAAACTTGCCCAAACCAGAGAAATTAAGAAATAAGCAACTGTCTACAATTTCATATTGTTTTAAAATTATATATGTATATGTATATGTATGTGTGTATATATATGTGTATATATATGTGTTATATATATATAACATCTAAAAATCAGAAAATTATTGAGTTTATTTCTTTATATTCTATTAAACTAGGAATTTATATTGTTCTCTGTGTTACTTGACAAATAAGAAAAATACAATTTATATTACTTATTTATCAGTTCAAACTCCTCTAATGAAGAAGTTTCAGTATTTCTTAAAATTATGAATGGCAAAAAATGCATTTTTAAATCACTGGAAATTTTGGTATAAAGAAAACTTCTAATATTGCATAGAATAGGTTATTTACAGAAAAATATTTATTTTCTTAAGCTCTTATTCTATATTTTAGGATTTAGTGGGAAAGTTAAAAGATGCAGCTAAAAGTCTAGAAAGAACAACTCAACTATAATTACAGACTTGACAATCAACTGGATTGAAGAAGAAAAGAAAATGCTTCTTTGACTATATGATGATCTTTTTTTCCTGGTTTTATTTAATGGAACTGTGATATATGTTTGAGCAAACAGAAATGGACTTTTTACTTTCTACATAACATTATAAGTTTGTGTGCAATAAAAACTATTGAGCTTGTTGTTTAACTGTAACATATCTGTTTAGATAGTAATACACTTTTTAAATATCTGCTTGTGTCTCAGTTTTGCCCTTTTCTAAAATAAATCTTTGATTTCACCATTTTTACTTTTATCATCTAATAAACAAAATATAAATCTAATTTGTGTGTCTTATCTGACTATAATAATGGGTTGGAGGGATTGGATTCCTAGCAGTTATATTATTCCAAGAAAACCCACTCAATAAAAACCATGTTAAAGAGATGTAGAGTTCTGGGTTTAAAGTCATTCTACTGTAATAAAGTTATCACCTTGCTTGCACCTCATTTGGTGAAGGCCAATTCCTGCTATTCCCCTCCCCCCCTTTTAATGTTGGAGTTATTTATGTGAAAAGTTGAGAAGATTCTATCATTCATCTGCCTTAGCTTGGTTTACTTATTAATATTCAATCATTTCTGCAAATAGAAAATAGTTGGAGTGTCCTGAATTGCAGCAGTTGAATGATTATAAATAGAATATGATCAGTCTTGTCTCCATGGCTCAAAAAACAAAACAAAAAATCTTATCCCCAAGTTGCAGTGTGGGCTAAACTTATTAATTATACCCCTAATCTAGAGAGCCAGCAATGTCAATCTGGAATATTTGGAGAGTGGGATGCACAAAGACTTGAGTTCTCATTTTCCTTCCATCTTGTAAGTGGTCTTTGCTATGTGGAGAGGATGGGAAATCTAGATGAGCCAGTTGTGAGATGAGCCAGTGTCTTCTATAAGGATGCAGAAGCAAAGGAATTTAATCTTGTCTTATGGTGCCACCAAGCTAGAAAAAGCTTGCTATATATATATTGGTCTTCACTCTGTGGTGTAGTAGAAAATATGCTCTGAGGCACAAAAATGGCTTGCTAGGAGGTAGAAGGAAACTCAGCAACCTAGCTCTGATTCTGTTACTTTTTAACAACAACAGAAATCTGCCACATAAAGGTTGCTTGCTTAAGGATGTTGAATAACCTGTCATTCATGGCAGTGGTCCCACTAATTCATCATACACAGTGAGAAAAGTATAATCATCCTCATCTTCATAGCCTTGAGAGTGTGCAAACAATGGAATGCCTTAGCCTAAACTTTCCAGCTCAGGGCATTAGCCACCCTGAAAAATTTTAAAGTCCAGAATATCTGGAGAGAACTACATCTGCAATAAAGCAGGAAGAAGTTCTTTACTTCATATTTTGTATTCCCTAACAGGATTTTTTTTAATAGATGAGAAGAACAGAGTGGATTTTTTTAAAAAAACAACGTTGGTCATTTGAAAGTATAAGATAGTCTGGGAATAATGGATTTTCTTTCCTTAAATATCTTGCTCACTACCATCACTCCCTTTTCTGGTTCATATGTTGCTAGATAGCTTTTCATAAACTGTTGCCTTCCAACTGTATTTTATATCTAGCCTTCTGTATGTTTGCAGGAATGATGAAGATTGAGATTCCAACACATCTGAGGGAGAGTGACAAGTCAGGAAAGACTATTAAGGAAAGACTTTTTCTGGTCGATCTTGATCAAGGGAGCTTATAGTGGTTGCACGTAGATTCCATTCAGAGTGCTTAGCCATTACTACTTAAGACATTTCCCTTCCCAACCTAAATACAAGATAGGGAAATTATATAAAAGTAGTGAAACCTATTCCACTAACCACTGCATTTGAATGTGTTGCTCTGAAGTTGAAAGTTAATCAAATCTTGGATTGAACAAAATTGTACAGTGAAATCTACAGCAAGATACTGGTGTGGATTTCCTTCTCTGGTGGAGGTTTGAAACTATTGTGAAATGATGCTTTCCAGGAATATTTCTTTTCCCCTTTCATCATTTTCCTGGAGATGAATATAAGGATATTTTTTAACCATTGTCTTCAGTTTCACGATCTCTGCAGGATCTGAGAGTGACAATATTGTATCAAAACTATCATTCATGTGAATCAAACTGTCAGGGGACAGTGAAAAAGCCCTCTTTCATTAGAGTCTCTTTTGGATGGTTGGTTGGAGATTATACTTTTAATATCAATAAATGGTTGACAGCAGAATTATAGTGTTTGCCAGGGTGCTTGCAATGCACAGACGAACAAGACAGGTTATTAACTTCAAAGTGAGTTTGATAGCAAATCTTTCAGAAAAGTGGATTAATCCCAGGGCTCCCCAATGCAGTTCTTTGTCATTTGGTCATTTTCTGATGCCGGCTTCCTTCCTACAATAACATTCCACTCTTCATCCACCCAGGGATCTACACTATGCATCCCATGAAGACCTGCCAAGATGGAAGAAAATGATAAGTCAGTTAGGAGCCCCAACAATTTCCAATGGTGGCACCTTAGAATTGTCAAGGCAAAAGGTTGCCCAAAATGAAGCAAAGACTATCTTCATAGTAAATGGAATGCCTACCATAGGATTGCTTGCTTCTCAATAAGTGGTCAATAGCTTTAACAACTTAGTCTTTCAATCCTGGGCAGAAGAAGCTGAAAGATCTTGAGGAGCTCGAGAATTTCAAGTTGGTTCTTATGGACACAAAAGGACAAATAGACCAGCTAGACTATGCTGCCACCAACTACCCTCAAAACTGATGTCTCTACTTGGGATTCTGCTATTGTGCAAAAAGAGAAAAGGAAATGTAAGAACACGAAAATATTGTGACAAAGAATGCATGTCAGACAGCGAGGGACGCCGGAGTTGGGCTTTGTGAAATGGGGTAATTGTGTGAGATGAAGTTGCGAAGGTGTGTAGGGAGGTGTGAGAAATTTGGAAAACCGCCCTCACCTAAGTCTTTTAGAATCAGCTATTCGAGACGCGGGGTGCCAGAGTTCTCTGGTGAACTAAATTTATACACTGAAGGCAGGCGGGAAGTGAGAAGGCGTGTCCAAAGGCAGGAAAAAAAAAAATTACCGAGAAAATGTGTGCCTGGGCAATTTCAGGGGTTGGATGGGGCTTGCGAAGGTGGATGTGTGGGAGTAGATACGGGGATGAGGTGATCCGTGCGAGGGACTTCAAAACAATAAGCAAAGGGGAGGGGGGAATAAAAAGAGTGAGGTTTTTTGAGGCGGTGAAATAAAACGCTAGACCTTATTGACCGAAAAAATCCGGAATACTCGTTCGTGGCACTTTGAGAAGGGGCAAAAAACGGAGGAGGGAAGAGGGATGAAGTAGTATGCGAGAGAAGGGAAAAGAAAATAGACACCTGGGGAGAAACGATACTGGGCTTGGACTTTGCGGGGGCAGGGGTAGAATAAGACAGATGTATCTTCTATCTTCAGAAGAAGACAGATGTATGGAGAAGGGAGAGTTTGATTCTGTCTTGAATCCGTCTCAGATGAAAAGGTTGTGATTCAATAGGAAAAGAAAGGACTCGGAGATCTTGGCCCAGGTAAAGAACTTGTGGAAAGGAGGCGTAGTGCTGAGCTGCGCCAGAAGGGAGTGGGATCTGCGCCGGGGCTGGAGAAGTCGCGCGCACCTGGGAAAACGCGGCCGGATGCCAAAGCGGGAAAATCCGTTCTAACGGAAAGGAGTGAAGGTGGAAGGGCCGAGATGACGCTCGGGGTTGATGGTTTCAGCAGCCAGTTTCCAGCCCAACTTTCATAATATCATTTGGACCGTCTTTCTAAGATTTCTGAGGTGCCCTAACACTGAGGTGCCCAGGAAGGCGTAGGAGGTGGAGGAAGAAAGCTCGACCTAGATCGTTGTTGTGGGAGAAGAATTCCAGAGTCTAGGTGAGGGTGAGAACAAACTGTAGTCTGGGGGCAAAGGAGAGGCTCTGGGGAAAGGCGCTGAGGTGGAAACTGGCGTGCCACACAATACTGGTTGTTAAAATGGTGGGCAACCTTTTTCAATGTGTGTGTCTATGTATGTGAATGTGGCGCGCGAGCCAGTCTCTCTCTCTCTCTCTCTCTCTCTCTCTCTCTCTCTCTCTCTCTCTCTCTCTCTCTCTCTGTGTGTGTGTGTGTGTGTATGTGTGTGTATGTGCGCGCGCGCCCGAGCGCGCGCGCCCTGAAAGGGAGGCAGGCTGTAGGAGAAAGGATCAGAGCAGCCTCAGTACCAGAGGCTCGGGGTGGAGAGACTGAAGCCAAAGGTCTGTCTGTGGTTGCCGTCACTTTATTACGCCTTGAAAAGAAGGGGGTGGAGGTAGGTTTTTGTATGAAAGGGTAGATTTGGCCAAGAACAAGAGAGGAAAAGGGAGAAACAGAGATCTCTGTGTGCCCTTGTTAAGCGAGAAAGGGATTGCTCGCGCGAGGTGACAGGGCGTGTAAAATCGGGAGAGAGGAATGAGCACCGAGTGTGTGTAGCGCGGGGTAGGTGTGCAAGCTGGAAGGGGGAAGGAAAGGAATAAGGCATTGTACGCGCGTGAGTGAGTGCGCGGGGCGGGGGTGAGGAAGAGCGGGAGGCAGTGGAACAGGCAGCCGCGTGAGTGCCGCGGAAAAAGGAGGACTAGCGAAGTATGTGCGCGCGCGCGTGTCTGGAGGGGGGAGGCGGAAGAGCAGGCGGAGGGCAGGGAGAGGGGGAGGGGAGGGCGGCGCACGAGGGGGGAGGAGGCATCCGAGTCGCGGGATTGGGTCACAGGGAGGCTGACGGCTCCGACTACACCGACACTAATTCCCAGGCCACCCTTAAGGAATGAGGAGTCCCACGTGACGCTGGCGGGGCGGGCGAACTCTGAGCCATTTTGGTTACGGTGTCAGTTTCCACTGTGCGCCTTCAGTGCTGCGTTCCTTCCACCACCACTCGCTTCTCCACTATTCTACCTCCCCGCCTGTTCCTTCCACAGCAACAACTCTGATATAATTCAAATATTTGCAGATTATTATTATTATTTTTACAAAGAGGAAAGTGGAGAGAGAGAAAGAGCTCTCTGGAAGAGAAGAGAGGGAAAACACAAGACCGGGGCGCGGGGGGTGGGGGAGGCGACCGATAGACGGAGCCGGGAGGAGGGCTTGGAAGCCGGAGAGACAATGGGCTGGTGGTGGTGGTGGAGGAAGAGTGGCAGTCCAGACGGGCCGGGGAGATTTTAAGAGCCCTGCATTGGAGCTACGCATTTTAAAGAAGAGAACAGCCAGCCAGGAATTGGGAGGGTGAGCGAGCGATCGAGGTAGGGAAAAGAGGAGAGAGAGTAAAGGAGACGCGGAAAGGAAGAGGAAGGGAAAGGCAAGCGGACACGGAGTGAACCCGAAGGGGAACCACCCGGCTGTTTGGGGAACTAAAAGGAGCTCGGCGCGGCGGCGGCGGCGGCGGCAAAAGCGACGGCGGCAGCAATACGCTGATTGCAACTGACAGCGCCTGCAGTTCGTTTCAAGATGGCCGCTTGGCTCACATTCATTTTCTGCTGAACGACTTTTAACTTTCATTGTCTTTTCCCGGCAGCTTTGGCCGTCCCCCGGCAGCGCCTTTCCGCGGGTAGGTATGCAGGGGCGCGCTTTCTAGCCGAGACCGGAGGGTGATGGGGACTTCGCGGCGGTTTTCTCCAACGGGGGGGGGGGGGGTGTTGGAAAGGCTGCGAGGGGGAGCTTCGGTGTCCCCGTGCTCTCCGTATGGGAAAAGCGCTGACAGTCTCGGCTCCAGCCACAACGCACCGCGGTTCGCTCCTCGCGCGCGCGCCCGGAGACCGGCAGCGGCGGCAGTAGCAACCCAGGCGCTTGGTTTCATTCCGCAACCAACGCTTGCAAATTTTCGTTCCCTTTCCACCGGAGCTCGGTCGTAGAGCCCTCCTGGATGCGCGGCCCTGAAGGAGGATGTTTGTATTTTCGGTTGCGACTAGCCATTCAAGTCCAGCCCTCTTGGTTTATAGGCAGATTTCGATTGAAGTGCGACACTTCATGAAATCTTGAGCTGCCTTGGTCACGGGATGGCGATCGCCTACGAAACAAATGGGTCGGCGGGGGGTTCAAAAGCCACCTAGCGCTCCCATTTTATAGGGATGAGTTCCACGGGGGGTTGCGATCTTGCTGGAGGGTTCGCTGAGCCGTTGGGGGTCTCCGGAGAAATGTTATTAACTTAAGTTCGGCCAACACTTATGTGGCGTGAGATAACTTGTTAAGATGGCGGTTCTCTTTTAGCGTGTCCTTTCACATTTGTGCTTAAAATGCTGAAGTTTCTTCCGGGCTTTGGAAGAGAGGAGAGAAGGTTGACGCTGGAAATCTAACTTTGATGAGGGAAGTTACCGCTTGTTTAATTCTCGGAGTTCTTATATCCAGATTGAACGTGAGGGAGAATTGGGGGACCCGAGTCAATAGGACTTGCAAGCACTCCGATTGCAGTTTTCTATTATTTAGCCAAGATTTCGCCTCTCCCTCACACATCTTATCCTTCCAAGTTGAATAAGGGAAGGTTAACTGAAACATCTTGTTAGCCCAGATGTAATGGCTTCGGTCCTGGCTCTAAGGTGGGAAACTTGGTTCGTGTAAAATCTCTCGGCCTTGACAAAGTATACCCTGCTGCAGCTCAGCTTGTTTTGTTGTTTTAATGCCTGGTGGGAAATAACTCAGGGGCACCTAATCCAATCTTCTCTCCCTGCAAGTAACCTTTCTCCCCAAATGAAAATTTAACCACATGATCACAGCCTTCTTGCCCACCCTCTACTTGAGTTTTTGTTAGCCTCCCTCTATTCAATACTTCTTTGTTTCAAATGGTCCTTCTTGGCATTCCAAAAATAAAACTTTGAAGCGTAGGGAAAGACTTTGTGGTAGCTATGTATTTCTCTGCTCTGGTCGCTGTAAATCAGAACTCATCTGTTAATACTATAGAGCTGGTTAGTGCTGAGCCTCCCGACCCAATATATTCAGCATTTACCTAGCCAGAAAGGAACTGGCTCCTGCCTTTGAGGAGACCAGCTGGAGAAGTCCATTCACTGAATGCAGGGGTTTAGCTGGAGAGAATATGGATTATACTAAACATACCAATTTCTTTCTTGGCTGGGACTCAATGGATCCATACTTTTGAGTTGGCCACTCTTGCTCAGGGCTCACCTTTAAAACTAAGCCTAATCACAATTCAAGGCATAGTGGACCAGATTACATATCTGCCCCTGCAAACCTAGTTATTTTAGGTAGCCTTGGTGAATTGACACATCAAGTGTCTAGTGCTGATTAATTTCTAAAACATCTATCCACCAACTCTCTATAGTTTTCTAAGTTGAGGTAACCCATGTAAGGCCGCCAAGCTTCAGCTGGCAATGTTAACAAGTTTTATCACTCCCTGTTTTCTTGGTGGAATACATGCCTTGGAAGGGGAAGGGGCTGAAAATAAAATACAATATCTTGTGTTAAAGGTCACTGTGTCTTGGCTACAGAAAGGTATAGCATTATTGTAAGGAGATGGGGGACTTGAGGGAGAGAACACGAGAGAATAACAGCACCAACTCTATCCCAAAGTTAGTACTTTGGATAACAAGATGCCTGTTTTGTTTGTGAGTGTATATAAATGAGTGCCTGGGAGTTGCTGGTATTTTTCACTGATGCATAGCTTTGATTCAGGATTGTTGGTTTAAGAATTCAGTTGATACCTCCAAGGAGATCCCGGAGAAGGGGGCTAACCTAGGTAATAAATAATAAGCTTTGAGCAACTAAGCTTCACGCTTGATTTGAGTTTTCTCCTGCTTAGGCAGAGGCTCTGTTTCCCTGAAATGAAACATGTGTTTGTATTTTCTGACAACTGAGTTGTCTCCTTCTATGCCTGACTGCTTGGGAAAGAATTTAAGTCCACTGAATTGCTGGACCCTTTCTAATATACTTTTTGGATAGTGTCCTGGATTTACTGCATCTTAATTTGAACAAATAGACGCGTTTTATCATGATGGTGGTGGTGATGATGGGGGTGGTGGTAGTGATGAGAAGGACTCCAATTATCTATTAAAGGTTTGGGGTGAATATTCTTTATTCATATCCTGAAGAATGCTCTGGAACCAGAGGGAGAGGTCAGGAGTGGAGGCTCCTGTTTTCCTTGCCAACATCCAGCTTTCAGGCCCAGGTTATGGAACCCCTCCTTTCCCTTCTACTTCAAGCTTGTATGCCTTTTGCTCCCCTCTCCCCCGAAAGATAAAAATAGCAATTTCCTCCATGCAGCAATGGCATCGTTCCTTCTCTGTTTTTCTTTCCTTCCCTTTTTTTCCACCCGGGAACATAGAACAAGTGAAGTGGTGGTAGTTTTGTGATGAACGATCCTAGCAGTACTCTCCATCCCTCTCCCACCCACCCCCTCAGTTTTGGAACATTGGACAAGAATTCGGGGTTCTTTCGGAAGCGTCAGGACATTTTGTCTCGATTGCGGTGTGTTCAGAGTAAAATAGGTAGCTCCGTGGTTGCGGGAATGGACCTTGTTCTTTCGGCTGAGCATAACTTCCACACCTCCTTCCCTCCCACCGTAATTTTTTTTCCTTGCCGAGCGGTGGAGCGACGTGCCCCGGGTGAGGATTTCCTCAGACACATGCTTTGCTCTCTTCACTTCCCGGTTGCAGCCCGAGAGCCGCGGTACATTTGCAACCTTGGACTGCCAGAGCGGGATGTACACGGGTGCCCGGAGGTGGGTGTGTTAGGAATCCGGGCCGGGTCTATGGCAAAGGCTGGCGCTCCAACATTTAACTCTGTGCCTTGGCGATCCAAGAGACGAGAAGGTTCTATCGCGCTGCGATATAGGTAGGCGAAAAAGGGAGAAGGGAAAGAAGCAGTGACTGCTTTCTTGCTCGTGGCCGACGTAGGTGGAGGGCCCGAGAGAAACCGAAAGCCCCTGGAGGAGCCTCTAGTTTTCGGCCTGGCATCGACCCCAGAGCAGACTCGGGCCGTCCTCGAGGCCTCCTACTGCCAGCCCCGCTTTTGGCGTCCTCGCTTTCTTTCCTGCGACGCGTCCCCCCGCCCAACTGGACTGCTCGGAGAGGGAATGTTGACCCTCCAGCAACACCCGACCAGACCCCGGGTCTCGCCCCGGCCGGCCACACTCCCGGTTCCTTTCCATAGCGGTACCCCCAGCCCGCCTTTCTTCCCCCCCCCCGCTTGATCCCTACCCCAGGGGCGCCAGTTGTTGCCCCAGAAGGGACTAGGCTTTCTTCCTCGCCGAGCCTCCAAACATGCCCTCCTGTTCCCTGCTCCCCCCTCCCGTTTCCTCTCCAAGCCACCTCTTCTCAGCCTGGCCCCTCCCCGCCCCCTCCCCCCTGGCGCGCTCCGGGTAGTGGCAGGATGCCAAGAATAAGTGTAAGTTGCTATAGCAACCCCCTCGCTAGAACGGTTCCGAAGGCGGCTCGGTCCCGAGCCTCTTGGGTTGGTGGCGGCGACGCGCTAGCAGCCGCGCCAGTTCCTGGGGCCTGCCTGATCTTATCCCGCCTGCTACTTACTACCCGCCTGCCAGCCCTTGTTGTTCCGAGGTGCGGGCCCCAACCGCGCCAGCAGCCAATCAGCCACCCCTCCTTTGCTTGCTTCTTCCTTCCCCTCCGCCGCCGCCGCCGCCGCTTCAACCGCGGCCGCCACCCCTCTCTTCTCGCCGGAAATGCCCAGAGCAACCGCCCCCCGCCTGCACTTAGGATTGCTCCCCCCCCCCCGCTTGTCCCGTTCTCCCCTCTGCAGTCCCGATCTGCGGTTTTCCGGTAGCGCCGCGGGGGGAAAGGCTCGTGGGAGGTGCCCCAGGAGCCGCCTTCGCCCGTCCCAGGCAACTCCTCTTGTGAATATCGCCGCGCAGGGCTCGGGGCAGGTGGGCCCTGGGCAGAGCACTCTGGAAGGAGCCCCCCTCCACTGCCGCTCCTTTGCGCTAAGGCTCTTGGCTCGGCGGCTTGGCACCTCCTTTTTCTCGCCTGAACCCGAGCGTCTTCCCCAGAGGAGGCCACTTTTAGCCGCGGGGAAGTGAGGGAATCGTGTAGGGCCGCGCCTCCGAGGTTTCCCCACGGTGTTTAAAAGGGTCCTCTTTGTTTGTACATCTTTTAGAGTCTCCACAGATTGAACCAAAATGCATCGCACCACCCGCATCAAAATTACGGAGCTCAACCCCCATCTCATGTGTGTGATTTGTGGAGGATATTTCATTGATGCTACCACAATCATCGAGTGCCTGCATTCCTGTAAGTCCTGCTTGGTTGCTTCTCATCATGCAAAGCGGCCTGCTACCAGACAGGCCTCCTGTCTCTTGGTCCTGGTGGAGCAAGGTTGGCTCTGCAAGACCAAATTCTTTCATTGACCATATGGCCCTTTCTTGGCGAGAAACAGCTAATTTTGTTTAGGGTCTGGGTTAGAAATAACAGCAGAAAACCATGTATTGATTCTGCTTTGTGGTCTTATTTCTGCACAATTTTACATCTATATATTTTTCCTCTTGCAGTCTGTAAGACTTGTATTGTACATTACTTGGAGACCAGCAAGTATTGTCCCATATGTGATGTCCAGGTTCACAAAACTAGGCCTCTTTTGAACATAAGGTAGGAAAAAAGACAACTAAATACTTTATGTCATAATGTGTCTTTTCAAATTTTATATTTCTTTGGTGCAAGTTCCTTGCCAATGCAAATCTAAAAAAAATGTTAGTTCAGGACACATTACTGTACTATTTCCATAAGCATCAGTCTTGCATTTCAATTAGTCATTTTTCTTTTTCTATATTAAAATCCCATCTTTATTTTCTATATGTTTCTTTTCTTACTTACCCTGTCCAAATTGCAATTTGTTCTCATCAGTGTGCATATTAATTTTCTGTATTTTTTCAGTATTGATCTTTATAAATGTAAAATATTGATAAAGAAATGCAAAAGTCAAATTCTTTTCAGAAATCTTTATTTAATTACATTTTATTAGCTCTCTTTATGGTTACATCTTTTTATTAAATGCCTACATTTTTACAATGGTGTCAGTCTAATCTGATATCTTTCTACCAAAGCAAAATAATATAGGTAGATTAATAGCATGGATCTAAAAACATATAAAACAATTTAAATCTGGTTAAAGTTTTGGTTAAAAATTCTCAACCAAGCTATTTTTGGTTCTGGAAAGTTATAAATATTAACGTTGGACTTTATATTCTAGATCTGATAAAACTCTCCAGGACATTGTATACAAGTTAGTACCAGGTCTTTTCAAAAGTAAGTAAGCAATTAGATTGAACAACCAATGCAGTAACAGAATGTGTAAACTGGAAGAGATGAGTAACAAAAATATGTTTTCTCTCAGATGAAATGAAAAGAAGAAGAGATTTTTATGCTGCTCATCCATCTGCTGATGGTAAAAAAAAAGATTCTGAGATTATGATTTTGATAAAGAATTACCTTTTAAGCAGAAGCTGAAGTTGTAAAAATACTTTATGTGCCATTTCGGTGCTCATGCACAGCAAGTAAATATTTTATACATTCAAAATTGTTTAAATTCATTCACAGAAATAATTTTAAAGGTAACATATTTATCCTATGACTGATGTTTTCTTTACTCTTTCTGATTTGAATGTCAAAATGTAACCTACTGTGAACGTGTTTCTGTACAGTTGCCAATGGCTCTAATGAAGATAGGGGAGAAGTTGCAGATGAAGACAAAAGGATTATAACAGATGATGAAATAATAAGCTTATCCATTGAGTTCTTTGACCAAAATAGGTAAGTTATAAAAGCAGTATCTTGTATTTGGCAGTACATTCATAGATTTGTTTTTCTTTACTACTATAGTGTATGTCTTTTTTCTAGAGTTGAACGGAAAGGAAGCAAAGAGAAGGAGAAAGCCAAAGAGGAAGTAAGTAGATAGTTGGTTCCTTGACACTTTCATTTTTTTTTAGAAAATAAAAACATATTCATTTTTATTTCCTAAAGTACTAGAGTCAGTTATTCTGCAAGCAGTGAGCATGCCTTCTTAGTAATTACAATTCGAGGGCATTTAAAAGGCTGATAAAAAATAAGTTTTGTATTAGAAAACATCCTCCTATTTCCCCCTCCCCCTTAGTTAGTGTATGCATTTTTTAAGAATAAAATTTGTATGAATTAAATTCTAAAAGAAAAATCTGATGAGCATATATTTTGTTTTTTCTTCATTGAATTTGGATCGCCAGTGAGCATTTAGTTTTCATGCTGCCAGTTTTAACCATGTTTCCATCTCTTTCTATCTACTATATTGGAATGAACCGTTAGTATTAGATTTTGAATGTTGTCTCAACCAAATGCCCCTCCCAGGCCAACAACAAAAGATATTTACGCTGTCCTGCAGCAATGACTGTAATGCACTTAAGGAAGTTTCTCCGGAGCAAAATGGACATACCCAATACTTTTCAGGTAGGGGAAGAACTTTCATAAAACAGTTTTAGCTAAGGTCATTATTTAAACTTTAATTCTGCTGAAAAAAATTGGTGTGTTTGCTTTTGGAATTAAACAGCAGCATCTTTAGATAAAAGAACTACAGAAATGGATTTCAGAGGGTCTCTCTGAATCATTATATTCTAAACCCTTTGACATGAAGGCAGACATGTTCTCAACTGAGTCAATGTATTTCTGAATTTCAGATAAAATGTGTGATGTTTGATTAGGATAATATAGTAGGTGCCACATTGCAGTTGTGTAGTCTTTCACACTTCCATGCCATGTTAAATGAAGTGTAATTTCATATCTTTTATTAGATTGATGTCATGTACGAAGAAGAGCCTTTGAAGGACTACTACACACTAATGGATATAGCCTATATTTACACTTGGAGAAGGGTAAATATATTGAGAGGCTTTCCAAGTCTTGGTCAAGTTGGGCCAGAGGGATGGGAAATAAAAATAAACTCTCTAACAAGGATTTCCTTTCTGACTTTCTTTGGCAGAATGGCCCCCTCCCTTTAAAGTACCGTGTGCAACAAACCTGCAAGAGAATGAAAATAGGTGGCCAACAGCGAGATGGTTTGCACAACAGTGGGGACCTGGAAAGTGACTCTGGCAGTGAAAAAGCTGGCAGCCCCATGGGAGGTGTTCCTTCCACATCATCCTGCATGCTCAGCCCCGGCACTCTGGTGCAATCTCCCCATCCCCAGTTTCCCCACATTTCTAGCACTATGAACGGAACCAGCGGTAGCTCAAGTGGTAACCACCATGCCTCCTTTACCAACAGAACCCGGAAAGCATCCATCAATGGTTGCTCTACAACTTCTTCTGGCTGACTGGCATAAACTCTACTTTCTGACTCTGAAGACTGGGTGCCAAGATTATGGCTTTTTTTCTGCTCCAGTCTCTATGTCTCTATCATATCACACAATTAAGCTTTATAGTTGCGAATTCCACGTGTGTCTATGCCTGGTGGTTAATAATAAGAGAGGAATAATGATTGGGAATTAAATGAGAGGTCAAAAGATGGATCTTTTTTATATTAAACAACCACCACAGCAAACTGTTTCTTAAGGATTAGCAACATGGAAAAACAAAGGATAACAATCCAAATATTTCAAGAGGATTTTTTGGGACTTCCCATCATTATTCTGTTTCTTAATTTGGAGTCTGAAAACTGATGCCTACCACAAACGAAAATTTTGTAAATCCAGATTAATTTCCTATATATCTTTTGGATTATGAATTATGGTTCTGCTGTTTTGGGGAATCTCATTGAAAACAAGTGATTTTTTTTCCTTCTCCAACTTGGAATGATAAATGCAGGACCGAATATGCATAAAAAGATGCGTATATGTAGCCACACCACTGTGAATAACAATGTATTTGCTTTATTAGCCATTTTGATTTATAATTTTCATCCACAACATCTGCGCAACACCGAAGCCATTGAGAAATCAGAAAGCAACAAGTGGTATAGAAGAGAAGGACATTCTATGTTCAGATTTACATTTGTATACCTAAAAGCGGGTATTGCCTTTTATTTTACTGGCTGGTTTAAAGAAAAAAAATTGAAAGAAAACAAGGTTTTAATGGCATTTTGAATTTGTGGAAGAACGCCATATTAGTGTGTAACAAAATAGGAAGCAGTATTGTATGATATATTTATAAAGAAAATAATTGTGTTTCATGCAGTATCGATTAAGGTGGCTAAGTCTCCATTGGATCAGCCCTGACAGATGCTTTGTGGGACAGGCGTAGGAGTAGTCCTACTAAAGCAGCCACCAGCCTTTTCCTATGAAAGCAGGAGAGGGAGTTTCCCATCTCCGTTAACTTTGAAGCAATTGACAATATCAAAAGGATTTCTTGGGCCTTGTCTGGTTCCCAGGATTTTTACATTTAGCCAATGTAATTAATTAATTGTCTCCAATGCTGAGGAGGAGTGGGCAAGGGGGCATTGGACAAAGTGGAGGAACATGGAAACGACTTGATTTTATTCTTGATATTATTCTAGATTTTATTCCTTTTACAGGGGAAAGTAATGGAATGTGTGGTTATTTCCCCCCCCCCAGAAACAAAAAGCACAGGAATGCATATAAGAAGCCATAAAGTATGCAGGAATCTTTTTCATTCATTCTTTCTAAAGAAATCAGTACATTCAAATGAAGGCTTTTTAACTAAATTTGTTTTAATATATATATATATGTATGTGTATGGTACAGTACTAACTTGGTTAAGGATTAACAGGTACAAACGAGTTGCCTGTAAGCAAAATAGTTTTCTGAAGGTATCAGATATTTTGAGGGGGGTGGGAAAGGAAGGCTTGAAATTATAAGTCTTTTGAATCTCCAATATCTTTCAATTTGTGCTTTGCTTTGGTTAAAATGTATGTGTGCTATGTGTGTTCATGTGCCCGTTTTTCACTCATCAGTTACACATTTGTGAGGGTGTTTATCCTATATGCCTATTGTTTCATGTTTGTACAGGGATATTGTAGCTATGTATTTTGTTGTCTCCAGTCTGCAAAAAAAGGGGAAAAAAGCACAATTCTATGCTTTGTCTTGCTTACACTCATTAAATCATTACTTTTACATATACCTGCTGATTTCTTGTGATGTAAATGTTCAGATTGCTCTCTTTTCATCTGCTAAAAGAAATCAAGAACTTATGTAGATACAGTAGGTATGACTTAGAATTTCAGAGGATGGCTCTGCTTAATTAAACTCAGTTTAGTCTTAATTAAAGATCATATTTATTTTCAGCAAAGACCAAATGAAAGTAGCCCATGAGAAGAGGGTGATACATGTACTGTATTCTCTTCCATGCAAAGAAATAATAATTGGTGATTGAGCACACACACACACACACAAAGGGAGAGGGAGAGGAGAGGAGAGGAGAGAGAGAGAGAGAGAGAGACAGAGAGAGAGAGAGAGAGAAATGGATTGAATAAGGAAAATAAAATGCTCTTAAGTCTTTCCCATATAACCAAATGATTTCTACATACAGCCTTATGTAGTAAATTACTGAAACAATCCAACTAAATATGTATCTTTCTAGTTTTTGACAATATTCCTTACTGTACCATTATTAGTGAAAAGAATTTGATTTGTCATTGCAAGTAAGTCTTTTTCTACAATTATGTATTACTGTTGGAAAATTCTCAGTTATTGATAAATAACTGATGATAAAATGATGAAAAGATTACATAAGTGAGATTAAACTATGGCTTTTTACAGTCTCCTTGCTTTTAAAGTGAGTATAGCACACAGAACCAAATACTGAATCTCAAACTGTACGGATAATGCATATAAATCAATCTTCCTTTTTTATGAAACAAAGAATGGATCAAGTAAAAGTCAAAAGCCATAAAAACCCAGTGGTGATAATATTTAAAATGTCTTTGTAAAATATAAATACTGCAAATTGTATTCATATTACAAATATTTTTGAAATTGGATCCCATTTATTTGAGCTAAATGTGTTTTTGTCACATTCATTTAGTATTACAACTTGAATGTGTACTGACAAGTTAAAGCTGCTAATTGTGTTGATGTAATTTACACTAATTTGAATGTAAATTGCAAGACACCATGGTTTAATCCTGATCTGTGGAATAAGTTACAATTGGCAGGGTTTGTTCAAAAAGTCAAAACATAAACCTTGATTTTACAAACCACAATGCTCTAGCTGACAGATCACATTAAGGTAGAATCAGATAAACCACATTATTCCTTAGGAGATGTAAGAGTCCAGACTTGGAAACAAGGAAAGACAATCCATTTCAAGCCTTCAGGTGTGCAAATTCCTATTCCCAGATTGTTGCAATGATTAATGATTCTAATAATGTAGCTTCATATAAATTAGATTGATCTCAAGAATATAATTGTTATTAACCTTGAAGTTTATTTTTTTCTGCAAAGAAACAGAATCATAATGTTAATTCTAACCTCAGTTTTACCAAAGTTTTTCAAGAATTTGAAGATGCATGCCTACATACACATTTACACAAAGCTGTATTTCCAGTAAAACCTGCAATGCAGATTTATCCTCAGGTAACCAACCTTAAAAAAACTACCCTAATCCCATGTATGTACACTTGGCAGAAAGTAAGATTAGAGGTGTATAGTCTCAGCAAGCTGTTAAAAGAAGATGTCATGAATTCAGTATACTGAACTATTATGAAAAACCAACAGCACAGACTAGATACCGGGTGAGGGGAAATAAAATGCAGTTGCATTTTCCATCCTCTCCCATTGGAACCTGACTTGCTCACCACTATAGTTCAAGCCACTTAGGTTCTTACATTATAGAAATCTTTGCACTAGTTATGTGTCACTTAAAGTCAAAATACTCTCACAATACCTGGTTTTCAGTTAAAAGCATCAATCAGTGTTCCAAAGAAGAAAATAGGTGCTTATGTACACATGTAAAATGCTTTTCCCTTATCATACCCAAACAACTGCCAAAGTTTGAGATAAAATAAAAATCTGTAATAGAATGTTACAGGCCTCAAAACCAGCAGGAGATCTTGTCAACAGTTTTCCCAAGTATTCTTTCCTCTTAGTTTCCAGTCTGTAAAATGGAAACAGTGCAGATTGTAGAGAAAGCTGTAAAACAACATATTTACATTGTAACTACTACAACTCTGTGTGTGTGTGTGTGTGTGTGTGTGTATGAGAGAGAAGAAGAAGAAGGAAGAAAGAAGAAAGAAGAAAGAAGAAAGAAGAAGAAGAAGAAGAAGAAGAAGAAGAAGAAGAAGAAGAAGAAGAAGAAGAAGAAGAAGAAGAAGAAGAAGAAGAAGAAGAAGAAGAAGAAGAAGAAGAAGAAGTTGATATATTTCAAATTTCACTGGTAAATGAAGGATATTTTGAAATTCTTAGGATTAGTATTCCTTGGTAGGGAATCCATCATTTTAATTAAATCCTATCTGTTGAGATCTCAGCAGCTGGATTGGAATCCTCTTGCATTTCTAAGATCAAATAGACTGGAGGAGGGGGAGAGAAGACACTGAGACTACATGGCCGTGGTGGTGGTGGTGGTGGTGGTGATGGGATCCCCCTTTGTCCTCCAGGTCATTTTGAGACAGGCTAATGGGAATAGGTACCCTAGACATTCCCGCTCCCTATGGCTTAGTACCCTAAATGAGCAGCCCTTCTCTTCAACCTGCATGCTTATCTAAATAAACTCTCAATTCCAGATGGACTTAACTCTCTTTTCTCAAAACGAAAACAATTGTATGTTTGAAGACATGTCCCCCCCCTTCTCCCCAGCCTCCACCTGAGTCTATTCAGCTATCCATTACTCTGGGAAGGTTATGTTATAATCTTGACATTGTCACATGTGCGGAAGGTTGGAGCCGTTTTCTTCTTGCAAAGGCTTTTGGTTGGTAAATCGAAATATTTTTTTCTTGGAAGTTTGCATTTATTCCGCCCCATTCTGTCGCTTGATTTTCTTTTATCTGGTTTTTCAATTAGAAGCCGATTATTTTAGGTCAGAATTAAAACCTAATTGTCCCAGGTACTCTCAAGCATCACGAGAGTAGACCCTTTGTCTCTGATCTCCGCTGTCCAACGCTGTTTAACAAAGATCTGTGCGGTCACATACGGCTGAATAAATTGCAAAAAAAGGGAGAAAGAGAGAGAGAGAGAGAGAGAGAGAGAGAGAGAGAGAGAGAGAGAGAGAGAGAGAGAGAGAGAGAGAGAGAGAGAGAGAGAGAGAGAAGTGAAAGGGAGTGGAGAAAAGAATAGACAAGAGACACAAGGAAAGGAAAGGAAAGGAAAGGAAAGGAAAGGAAAGGAAAGGAAAGGAAAGGAAAGGAAAGGAAAGGAAAGGAAAGGAAAGGAAAGGAACTAGGAACAATAAAGCAAGAGGACACATAAAGGAAAACCAAAAGAAGAACAAGGGAGAACAATGGGAATGGTAAAAAAAGAAAATAATTTGATTGCGGGACTCATAGAATATCCCTCACAAACACCCAATAAACCTCAAACTAAATGTGACTATGTTCTGAGTGCCCTGCCAAACCAGAAACTGGGTTAATTAGCTAAACACTGTTTCAGTTATAAGACAGCCTCTGAATTGGATGAGAATTGTTCTCCTATGAATCTACAGCAAGCCCCCCGCAGAGAAGACAATCTCTGCCCCGTGAGCAGCAGAAGTCTGAGGTCCCCCTCCCCGCTCTTTTTTGCAGACAGAAACCATCGCGGGCATAAACGCTCTTCTGAACAGAGAGCACATTATTTAGTTTTGCAGCGACCCACACCATTCTCTTATGTTTATATGAACTCAGCTCACACAGTAGACGTATAGATCGTTATTCGAATTTGCACAATTAGCTAACCTGTGAGAGCTCAGCGTTTAGCATGTTCTGGGAATTGGCTTGGCCGAGTCGCTGAAGCAAGCCATCGCCTTCAAGCTTCGCGCGGTTGATTTGTTTGCTCCTGATTCAGGAATTGTGCTTCAATTAGCAGTGGACAGAAACTGGGTGAACTCAGTTCGCCTACCAAACTTTCCTGTCCTGGAAAGCCGCCCTACTGGGTTAGGTTTTGATTCAATTCATGCCGGAAAGGCATGTCCTGCAACCCTCAGCCTCTCTGATGGCTTGGAAGGTCGGGGAAGGAAGGAGCAAAGACCCGGGAGATTGGACAAGAACTCCTTGGGCTGAGGAGGAGCTGCCAAGCCTAGCCTTCAGCTGGATCGGGAGCACCAAGGCTGTGGCCGATCGCTGGCCCCCGGCCGGCCTTTCCTTCTTTTCGCAGAAAAGGCAACGCTTCCTTGTCGGCGGGATTCCTCTTCAGCAGCCGCCCCCTCGATTTGCTTTGCCTGGTCTGCCACAGAGCGTCCGAGGAGCCATCTTGCGCCTGCGCAATGTATCACCGCCGCCCGCCTGATCGGTCCCTATCGGAGTCCTCCAGCCGTCAAATTAGAACGTGGTCGTAAGGATTGGGAGCCGATGTGGGAAGGGCCGGGGTCGGCAGAAGAGAAAAGTGGCCGATGCAGGGGGGGCGGCGGAGGCGGCGACCAGATAGCAGTAGCCGTCATGTTTTTTCTAGTTTTTTGGTCGCTGTTTGACCGAAGGCATTTTTTTGCCTTCCCGAAATTGTTCATTCTTGTTTCTCTTTAATCCAGGAGGAGGAATTTTAAATTATAAAGTGAACCCGGATTCTACGGCTCCGACAAAAAGCATCGCAAAAGATATCAAAATCCACAAAGAGAAACAAAAGTTCCATTAGTTATAGGCTGGCAATTCCCAGGAAGGAACCGCAAAAGATAAAAATTCACGATTGTCGAAATTAGTCTCTTCGACCTGAATGGGTTGCATCTGAATACTTGGTGGCATAGTGCCCTAAATCTCCCTTGGAAACTATTTCGGCGGGCGGTACTGCTTGCCCTTCCGGCCATAAGTCCAGCCAATTTGCTGTGCAACGGGGCACATCTCGCCGCACTGCATTCAAAGCTGCGGGCCCTTGTGATCCTGGGGGCTGAGCCTTCGGGGAGCTGGGTCCCTCCCTCCCTCACTGAAGCTCCTCAGGTTGGGGAACGCCATTTATGTTTGGGGACCAAAGGAGGCGCCTTTCGAAACTAAGAGAAATGTGGTTTTTCTTACCCTGGAAGTTGACTTTAGTCCTTTATGCCTTTAATCCGGCAATTAGAAGTGCCCTTTTGCACCGCATTGATTATTGTTTCCCCGCGTCCCCTTTCTAAAGGATGCTGATTGCAGGCCGTATAACTTAATGTTTTTTTTTAATCCCCCATTGACTCAGTAAATTTGAAAATGAGAATCCTTATCTTACATCGCTAAATTTTAGAGCTGGGTGAAAATTTGGATGCGCAATTCTTCAATTACACTTCAATTACAACAAACTTAAATGAAATTGGGAGGGTTTTGTTCTCCATGTGTTCGATGGATCACTACTTTCAATTATAATTCCCACCCTTTGTCTCTCGAGTTAATGACTTTTAAATGCAATGGAATTAAAATAATAAATTCTACCACATCATAGAAGCGAGGCTTTTTTCATTTGCACTCTTATCTACAGAATAAAACTCAAGGACGCAGCTCTGAAGCAAAACATGAAGTTTATATATTCGCTAAGGAAAGAGAAGATAAATGAGGGATCCTTGATTGTCTGTGACCTCTCATTTCAAGGAGCTACAAATATTCTTTTCTATAGGGAAGAGAAAGGGTACCCCTCTTTTTCTCCAGCAACTAACCGTATTCGAAATCCCTTAAAGACTTGTTTTCAAGATAGAATTCTGGAATACTGGTTAGTATATGAAACGTGGTTTCTTTTTCCAACTATTGATGTTTAGAAGTCTAGGAGAGGAAACTCGCTCCCTCCTTGGAAGGGAAGGGGAGGAGTGTGAGTGAACATTTCTGTGGCTTTATGGACCGACTCCTACTTAGAGGTTTACAATCCAGCCAAATGCTGGATTCTCTTCCCCACATATTTGTATATAAGCCATTCTAATTTCCTTGACACCAAGCCTTCAAAGTGATGGTGTTGGCTGCCGATTCTGGGGCTCAAGACCTGTAGAAAGTATCCCCCTAAGCTTGGATAGAAAAGCAGGCAGAGATTTATGTGGCTAATTCTTCAGGCAGATGGAAAATCCTGTTGCATTTCTTTTGCATTTCTGCAGTACTTGGGGGCACAGGGATCTTAGGAGCAAGCCTTGAATGAACTTGCAAGGGATTAAAAAAAAAGTTGAGGACTGTGTCACAGTGTTCCCGAGTCCTATGAATATTCAGCTAAATCCATCTTTGTGGTACATGGATCCAGGACTTTCTGGTGAATAGAAGACAGGGATGTTGACTCAAGTCCTGCTTAGGAGGACATTTTAAAGGATTGATGTGGAACCACGCAGACCGCAGACTGAGAGGCTTAAACTACCTCATAAACTAGTGTGAGGATGATCCTGACAGGAACGATGAATAAACAATTTCAATTCAAATTATTCACAGATAATGATGAGGTCTATTCACTGGGTATTGATTCAAACATAATCTGGACTTGTAGAGTTTGGCTTAGCCAGTTTGGTGAAATCAAGATTGTGATCTAAGCTACTATGATTTGTTCATAATGATTTATAATTTATCTATTTCAGGAACCCAGTTATGTTTTATTAATAAATTGAGGTTCAACTAATGCCTTTGCATAGTTTTTCATTACCTTATAGAACTGCTTTGAGGATAAAATGTGTTGGGTGGGAGAGAAAAGCATATGCTGGGGAAAAGGCAGATTGGGGTATAAAGGACTGCAACCAGCTTTAGATACAGTTCCTAATCTCAGAATACAGGGAGGACTTTTTTTCCCTTTTCTGTCAAGTTTCAGACTTTCGCTAAGAGAAGACCTTTTTAATTCTGCTGGGATGGTTTTGCTTTGAAGCTGCAGCCAGGCCCAGGTACTAGAGAATTTCCCAGGATAAATTCCTTGGTCAGGCTGAAATAAGGATTGGGGCATGCAATCCTCTGCAGAATTTTTGAAGAGTAATTCCATTGGACCCAGCAGGTCTTACTTCTGAATTTAGAAATGGTCAAAAATAGCATCTCTCCCTTTCTTTTTCTACGATTTTTATCTTCATGCATTGATTATTCATAACATCTAGAATAAATCCATCTTATTTATAAATCCCTTTGTTATATTTTAGCAGTAATCCTCTAGTCTAGCACTAGTTTGATGGTATAAATCCACACCAACTTAAGTACACTTAAAGAAAAATGTTGTACAAAAATTGAAGTAACTCAGCACATTTATAGGCCCCTTATGATCCATATATTCATACTGTGGGTTGGTGGATAAGGCTAAGTATGGGAGGCTGACTTCAAGCATGTAAAATACAATGTAAACGAAACCGAAATTTCAGGTTCTATTTCCAGATTCTCAATGTTGACTAGAGTGTTGTTCTGCTGATTCTTATATCTACTTAAAGCCTACTTGGATCCACCAGGCTCTTAGGGAGCTGTAAACCCTTCACTTTACGTTCCAAAACTCCTGACACACAAGGAAAAGGAGACGGGTAGGGAAGAGGAAAAAAGTAAATGCAAAAATCGCCTGTTAAAAATGTAATTCTTAAAATGACCAATTGCTTATGATCTACAAAATATTATAAGTACGGGCAAAATTATCACAAAGCGTTAATACAGTCGGATTCCACGCCTGCTGATGTGTGCAAGAGAGAAAGAAGATGGGTGTCAAAAAAAAAGACATTGTAAATGAGATTTAAACATCATCAGTAACAACAAACAACATATCAGTAGTATATCTGGTATGTCTCGATAAGTGCCCAAAGGGTGGGTCGTCTTAAAGAGTGCCTATCAAACTAACAGTTCAATATCGCCTTCTCGCAGCTTCTGCCGCAGCTGTTGGTAAACAGAAAACAGAAGGGAGGGCAGATCCACGATGCGATCCAAGCCAACCTCCACCGTCCCCGATTCAGATACGAATTCTAATTCCCTATTACAGTCAGCCAGTACGGGCTCTTTTGTGGCGGCCAATTTGCTCCCATAGCGAAGCTGCAGAGGCTAAAGAAGCCACGGCGCCCGGCGCTTCTTCCCTCCTTCGACTTTCTGCCATCTTGGCTGCCATTGTCTCTCCGCCGAGCGCTTCTGATGCAGGAGAGCCACCGCTTGGCTCCCCGCCAGGCCCGAGAGGGATACCAGACCACGCCGAGAGCTCCGCCCTCTCGGGCTCTCGCCGGCGTGGGTGCTGACTATTCGGTTGCCAGGATCAACAGAGGCTGAGCGGCGGCATGCAGGTCCTGGATTCCTTCCCTCCGGTACCAAGGCTTTTCTCTCTCCCCCCCATCTCCCGCAAGCCAGAAAGCGAATTTTTCGAGGAGGGGAAAGCAGGTGTGTGAGGTAACGCAATGGATACACACCTCCCCTTTCCCCCCCCCCCCCAGCTAAGGAAGGGCGAGCGAGCCTGACTTTGGTTAATCGACAGGAGGACGAGGAGGTGTTTGACCAAGTGCGGGCTCACTTGTGGCTGGGTTTGTGGGTCGAAGTCCACCGCCCGCTCTCCAAGTATCAGGAGCAGGATACCTCCAGCTGTCTACGATGAGGATTGTCTACCTACTCTGCAGACAATTTGCCATTTCTCCGCTCAGTGGATGACAGCCCCCAGGATTCCCCTCTCTCTCGCCATGCCAAAAGGCCAGCGAGCAGCTTCTATTGGCAGCTTCTCCTTCAGCCCCTGTGGAAGAAATAGATCCCCGGACGATTAAGTGCACTTCTGGATGCCAACTTTAAATCTCTTGCTAGATTTTTTTAAAAAGAAAGGAGAAAGAAGGTACTTCACTTCAAAGAAAGCAGGGGGTCTCAGGGGAGGGAAACACATGTGTGTGTCGGGGAGGGTTTTCCTGCTTCCCTGCCACGAGGAGCCTCTCAGGGAAATGTAAGATTTGTAGAAAATTCAGTTTTAGGGAATGTCTTCCAACTGCGTTGCAAAATGCAAAGTGAAGTCCGACTGATAAGGAAGGTGCGCAGGTCAGGAGAGCCCTCCCTTTTAGAGGGAGCGCAGAGTCCTGGTGTCCAACAAGAGCACGGCCCGAAAACGGACTTGGAGAGGGGACCCAGGGGCTTCCTTCCAGTGTTCAAAACTCGCAGCCTTTTGGCATCAATTTCCGCTCAGGAACAAATTCAAGAAGGGCTATCTATGTGGTTGGAAGAGTCCACAGCGACTCAATCAATGGCCTCACTGAAAAGGAAATTAAAGATGGTATCTATGTAACACTTATAAAGGCGCCTCTCCACCCCATCACCCGCGAGTCTCCAGGTTTAAAAAAACTCTTCGCATTATTTAATATTAATGTTTTCTCTTGCGATTGATAACCTGAAGTCTATTGCACCATTCCCTGACCTGAAACATTAGACTGAAATTCTAAGAGTCAGCCCTAAGAAGTAACCCTCAGAGATAATGGTGGTATGGTGATATTTACTTTTGAATAAAGATGCTGAGATTGGACTATATTCAGGTTGATGTTCATAATCTCTACTAGACTCCACTGAACATAGACTCCCAGTCTGTTTTGAAGGACATGTGAAGAGAGTTGCAACCAGGGAATTTATACGTGTTGGAAAAGGAGAGCATGCATATTACTCAGAGTGAGAGTAATCCAGCGCAATCCATAACTGAGAACTCATTCAGTCTAGCTACATCCTACCTTGTTTTTTTTCTAATTTCCAGAAAGAAATGGAAGGGAGACTGGTTGGAGCGCTAATGAGTTTCTATTAACCCTCTTATGCCCATACAGACCAGGAATTGAGGCAGGCTGTAACTGCTCCTGCAGTCCCTCACTTACCTCTCTCAGGATAGACTGAGCGCCCCTTTGGCCCCAAAGTTTCACCTTAACTGCAGTGATTGGTTTTCGCGGAATTTTACTGCTTAGATTCTCTGCCTCTTGAATTGATTAAACTTTGGAAGCTCCTGGGAAAGTGTTACCTACTTTGCTGAAAGGCAGGCTTGAAAGTCCGGGTGCGCTCCACCTTCCTAGGTGTCTAGGCAGTGTGAACAGTGTGAACTGGGCCAAGCCTGCTTATTCCCTCAAGTGGCAGAGTTCATGGCCCGGCCCCATCCATTTTCACAGCTTTGATTCCCTTGTATTTATTTGGCAGAGTTGATTGGGGAATTAATCTGGGCTGGATTCTAATACAAGATTTTAGCATCCAGCAATTTTCTCAGTCCCTCCACCTCTGATCAGGTAAATGATATGCCTGGAAGGAAATTTTAGTTCAGGGGAAATGGAGACCCTTGTTTTGTCTTGAACAGGCTTTAATTCCAGTGTGGTCACATCCCTTAGGAATCTACTCTGCAGCTTAGTTCAACTAGATTTGCATACAGGAGCCTGGAAATTCTGAAGTTGCAGTCCATATGAAACAAATATTTAATTATCTTCAGGAGTCCCATCTTCATGGGACTGCATGAATATAACAGAGTTGAGAATACCTGCTAAACCTTGCTTGCCTGACCAGCTGTAATGGATGGTTTTAGAGGTTGCACTAAGATACAAGCCATGGTTTAATAATAATTTATTATTATTATTATTATTATTATTATTATTATTATTATTATTATTATTATTATTATTATTATTATTATTATTATTATTATTTCAACCTTCCCTGGAACCTCCAGTAGCTCAGGTTGGGGGACGAGTCCGTCCTTGGGATGTGGTAAAGTCTGTTTACCGACAGGTCAGAGAAGAATTTTTGAAAGTCTGTTGGAGCAGGTTGTTCCATTGGTTAATTGTTAATTGTTAATAGTACTGTTTTCACCAACCCATACTCTGAGAACACCCTATTCTTGTTTGTAAAAAAAAATGATGGGCCTTTTTCATTTCCCAGGTAGACTGCTTGGCACCCAACAAAGGTCTTCAGAGTAAGTTCCAAGATACATTAGCAGGAAACTGGTGCTCTCTTCTGAGGACCCTTTTCCTGATACTCTTCCCAGCCATTGCATTTGCAGTCTTATCTCCAATAGTAGCTAAACCTAACAGATTTTATATTCTGTCTTTGGATAGTGTTGGACCAAGGAGAAAAAACTCTGCTTTTGTACTAGAGTGGCTAAGTATGACTTAAGGCTGCTTCCCTCATAGGTTGGAGAAGAGATGAAGGGAATATCATGGAGACAGTGACATTAAACTAGAGGTTGTCAGGAGATACTTGTACAATCACAAACCCAATTAGCTGGATTCACACAATAAGATGCAAATGGGAAAAACAGTGGGGAGAAGTCACTCCCCAAATTAAACTGAAGCCAGTGTGTTGTACTAATGAAGGTGTTTGTACTATGCGAGGGACATGCAAGTTCAATTCACTCTTAGCCATAAAAGCTGCCTTGGTGACTTTGAGACAGTGGCTCTCTCTTCTCAGTCCTATCTAGTCCACAGAATTGCGGTGATGATAGGAAAAATAGGAAAAAAGTGCAATGGGCTGTCTCATGCTCTTGGAGAAAAAAACATAATATTATTTGTCTGATGGATTTAAAGAAATATAAAATGGATGAATAAATTCTGCAGTCAAAATCATCTCCAAGGATATATGGTAAAAATGAGTGGGATATCAAAGACATAATGATGCAGAAATGTTCAGCAAGATCAGCTCTATTCTTTCCAGGTCCTGCCAATTCTTTTTAGCTTTCAAACACAAGGAAATGGAAATACTTCAACCACTGGTCAGAGTAAGGAAGATGAGCTTGATAGAAAAATGCGAGGACTTTACCTAGACAAAAGGAATAGATTTATTTTTTTTTTAAGCCCAGAGGAACAAAGTGACATTTGGAAGCATTTCAAGGAGATAACATCCTGATTTCCAGGAGTATAAAATGGAGGAGAACTGTAATAAAGTATGCTTCAGTTTATTGATATATATCTAAATATTTCTTGTGTATGTTTTTGCTTCTTCCCTTTTTCACCTTTAATAATTTTGTGTATTTTTGTTTATTAGTTTAGATAATTAAAAAAGCTATAAAAAGAAAGAGAAGAAACAGCCCAATTAGCCTTGCAAGATTATATTCACTTTCAATAAGGATAGTTTTAGCATTCTGGTAGGGTTGATTCCTTGGTCAGATCTCCCTATTGGACAGCAGCCAGATATCTGCTCCTGGAACCTAGCTTGCTTGGAGGTAATGCTGGATTCTCATATATATTCACCCTTATCTCACTTCCTTCCAAGACTTCTATGCCTCTTGTGGAAGAGGTAAGGCTGGAAATAAAATGGGAGCTCATTCTTTTAAGTGCTAAACTTAAATTAAAATACAATAGGCTTGAAGCCAATATTTATTTCCTCCATCTAAGTGATTTTTGTCTCCTTAACTTTTATTGCCAGGGACTGGGGTTGTGGCTATGTCCCTAAACACCCCCTCCCCGCCTAACATTTAAACTTTATTTGGTAAGCAGGTGTTTGCTTTGAATCGGACTTGGTGTGAGATAGGCAGACATATTTTTCTCAAAGCCTATTTTTCCTAGCATTGGAATGAGATTTGGATGCCAATGCACTGAAACGTAAAGATGCTGGTTCAACTAGTTGAGAGATTTGGGTTTATCAAGCAATCCAAGTGAGGTGGATCCAAACTAGATGGATCTGCTTCAGATGGTCTAGATTCTAGCTAATTCACTTTCTCTCCCACTTCATTTTAGGACATGGGACAGATCTGGGAGTGTAGCGCTTCAACAGTTTATGTAAGGAAGGAAGGATGGGCAGCAGAAAAACAAGTTCAAGTTCCAATTAAAGCGATCCATGGCATCGGACCTGGCTACCTCCGAGACCGCCTTCTGCCACAGATTCCCTCCCATAGACCGGTACGCTCCCACAGAGCGGGCCTCCTCAGGGTGCCGTCGGCCAAGCAATGTAGGCTGGCGACCCCCAGGGGGAGGGCCTTCTCTGTGGGTGCCCCCACCCTCTGGAATGAACTACCCCCCGAGATNGTATTTTAATCGGAAACACAGCTGGTAATATTTGGTTTTAATTCGGCTTTTATCGGGGTTTATTTTTTGTATTTTTGTATTTTTGTATTTTGTATTTTTTGTATTTTGTGTATATTATTTGTTTTTAATATGCTGTGAACCGCCCTGAGTCCTATGGGAGAAGGGCGGTATACAAATTAAAATAATAATAATAATAAAAAAAAAAAGGTGGTAGTGGAGAAAACGTATGTCTGCCTCATCTCACCGGACAGCTGCTCCTGACTGAGACTGCTTGCGGAAAAGTTATGCGAACTTCCAAACTTGAGGTTTTTTGGCTGTTTCAAAACTGCAGCTGAAGCAAAGAAGAAAGGGGCCCTTCCTTTCTTTCGGAGAGGTCTGGGGACAACCCTTGGCACATGGTTCTTCTCCCCATGCTGCCACGCCAAACGCGTGGGACTTCTTTCGGAGAAAAACAGGCTTAAGACTGGCCCAGGAGGGCGCAAACTAGAAGCTGAACTCTCCGGATCCGATTCTACCCACTGCCTTTCGGTACGATGTAGGGACACCATAGCCGCATCTCTCTAGCGCAGGGGTAGGCAACCTCGGCTCTTTTATGACTCATGGACTTCAACTCCCAGAATTCCTGAGTCAGCTATGCTGACTCAGGAATTCTGGGAGTTGAAGTCCATGAGTCATAAAAGAGCCGAGGTTGCCTACCCCTGCTCTAGCCTGTGACAAAGAGAACCGTCTAACCCTTGGCAGACGCTGAAATGCTTTAGTCCACCCAAAGGATTCCTGTGTTTCCCAAAGGTTTGTACAGAGTCTTGGCTAGAATTCAGATACCATACCAAGATGGACCATGTCTGGGAGTCTCTCTGGATTTATAAATTTAACATGTTATAGCTACAAATACAGGAAGCTTGACACCCACAGATAAGTTTGATGTAAATAAGCGGCTCTGAGCATATAACACATTAAGGCATCCTTACCTAATCTTGTTTTTATTGAATTAGCCGTCATTGGTTCAGTCCGCTCAAGAGAATAAACTTCAAACTACGGATTACCAACCGAAACAACCGGGTTCACGCAACACGGTAAGCTACAAAACTGCTCCGCTCACCTTTTAAATGGAGCGGGAGAGAAGGAAACTTAAATAATTCACTCTAATTCACCGGCTTCTCCCCACTCATCACCTGCGCCAGGAAACAGAATTTCGTATTTAAATGTGGTTTTGATTCAGTATTTTGATTTTCAATTAGTGGTAGCGATTGGATTCGTGCATCTGGCAGCGATCGCATTGCTTTCGTCAAAACCGAGGAGAAGCGGTTGATCAAGCCAGAAACCGAAAGTAGCCGGCAGGAAGGCGGCTCCCGGGCCAAGATTGTGGTGCTTAATCCTTCCCCTGCAACTCAACAACTGCCGAACCGAAGCGGTATCCCAGATTGAAACCAGATTCAGCCACTGACCTAAACAGAGGGGGAGCCTCTGCCTGTTCATCCGCCCTGCCGAAAGTGATGGCTTCCCGCCAGGTTCGAAAACCAATTGACCGTCGGCGTATTTCTTAAAACAGCGAGGCGAAAACCCAATTAAGACTACGGATTTGGAAGGAAAGTTCAGGGAGATTGAATAAACTCAAAGCCTAGGAAAGAAGTTCCTGATCCAGCTTCACATCTCTTTATGCCTTTATTCCGGGAGTGCTAATCCTGATAGTACTGGGGTTAATCACTTGCCATTAGGCTAAAATAGGACATCGATATATCCTCAACAAGAACCATAATTTTCTTGTCTCCCTTTCCGACCCCCAAATTTTACATTCTTGCCTCATGAAGAGTTCTTAAGAACTGGAAAACTTGCACTAACTTTATAAACTTCTGTAGGCCCAATAAATTTTTCCTTAATATAGATTTTGGAATCCTCCTACTACATGACTTCTCTTGGATTTTTTTTTTATCCATTTGGGAAAAAAAATCTTACTTAAACTCCTGATTTCCTTCTGACATTTTAAATTATGGATTCCAGATAGGATTATTAGTCATGGTTGTGCTGGTCACACTTTTTAATCCTGATCTTTTCCACAAAGAGAATATCTGGAATTAATGTCCTTCAGGTGGAAGAATATTTTTCAGTTTTATTTTTATCTTTGCCATTACCAAACAGTCCAACTTCTGTTTCAAAATCAGATCCTAAGCTGCTAGAGTTCAACTGAGGAGACAGGCTTCTGGTCTGCAAACCAGGTCAAATCAAAGCATATTATATTCCCATTATAGTTAATGGCTGTTCCTCATTAGATTAAATTTTAATTCACCAAATAAAACCTTAGTTAATAGGGAGCTTCATATTTTATCTCTCTACAGTAGATGTAAATAGCATACTGATGTTAAATGGACTCTTTTTGTGCCCCCTTTGACTTCCATTGGTTATCTGGACAAATTCCTTCAGGTTTTTTTTGACAAGATTTCAGAAGTGGTTTGTTATTGGCTCCTTCTGAGAGAAAGTTACTGGTCCAGCTGGCCTTGTGCCTAAGGTGGGGTTAGAACTCATGGTTTCTTGGTTTCCAGCCTGATATCTTAGCCAAATTTCTGAGTAAATAAATAGAAAATGAAGTACTACCATCATTGTAGCTATTAAGAAAATACAGAGTGAATGTTGAGAAATTGTCTTTCTTCATACCTAACAACCATGAACTTCCAAACACTGTTCATTTTGTTTACCTAACAGGTATCCAAATCTTGAAACATTTCATTCTATAAATTAAATCTGTCTTCTTTTTATGTATTTAGGCAAGCAAATTACTTCTAAGGAACCCAGTTATGATTAAATCTGAAAAATAAACTTTAAATGAAAAAAGTAAGCCTGCTCCCCAGTCATAGTTTTAGTACTATATTTTTAGAACAAAGAATGCAATTAGGCTAGCAAGTGGCATAGCTTTTTTCCTGGGATGAGTCAACTCACCTGTGTGAGAATGAGGTTCAATTGTGTTTCGTGTTCTGTGTGTATGTAAAAACTTCCCTGCAAATAGAAACACAGTATGTCCAAGAGAAAGCTATGATTCAGCCTTATATCTGACAATCTAGTTTTACATATGAAAAAAAATTCTTTATGTAATAATACTTTTTGCTATTACATCAATGTATATAATTTCAGAGTTCAGAGAAAGAATAACAGGTGAACTTACTGCCATTGCTTTCTTGTCCACTCACATCAAATTCCATTCATTTTCAGGATAGTATTAGTTGCCAAATGAAAAGCATAGTGAATATTTTTTCTGCAGCAGTGGCCATTTTTTCCCTTGTGAGACTCATTCTGGCCATTTCCTTTCTTTTGGGAGGGGGGGGGAAGGGAGGAGTGCCTCTCTGTTTGAAAGTGAAACATTTGCCAGGGATCACTGCCCTCTTTGGCTCCACAAGAATCTCATGAGAGTGACCAAGCATGCTAATGCACAACTCTCTTCCTAAGTACTCTTTACAAGTATAATTGAAAACGTAGAACATTTTATTTGCAACTAACAGATCATGGCCTGGATGCAGAAATTACATCTTTTTTATACTGATGTTAGAAATGTTTAAAAAGTAAAAATAAAATTTCTTCCATAATTTATACTCAAGCAGGTATAAACTTTTGTTTTTTTAAAAAAATCAGAGCTTACAGTTTTGATGTTAGAAGACATGTGAATGCAAAATAATCATAGAATGTAATCTATTGTGAATCTACCAGAGAGTTCTAATGTTCCAGAACAAATAAGGACAAAACTATATTTCTTCTAGACAAGACTGAGAAGTGAATTATTAAATTTAGTCAAATTTGAATTACAAATTTGAACTCACCATTGAAACAATTTTCATTACTTTGAAGGATCTCCAATTGATTACAGTTATTTTACTTCCATTTGTGATCAGGATAATTGTAATGTGCATAAGGATGATTATCTGTATGTCTGCACTTGTGAATTTAATTATTTTCAGTGTGGACATTATCTGAAAAAGTACACTGCAACTTATTTTAAAGAGAATATTTTCAAAGTCTCTCAAGACAGTTGCATAGATATCTTGCTTTCAGCATATCTATGCTAGGAAAATGTTTCATTCTATCAATAAATAGTATTTTTTTCCAAATACATCAGAATTAACAGCCTTTTGTTGCCAGTTGTTTAATGCAATATCCAACTTTTTCTACATATGTAAAGGGGCTTACCTTCAATTTATGGAAATAATGAAGATAAGAATTATTTGTATCTAACTTCCATAGTATTTTGCTACCCAAACAACAACTTCTCTTTAAGAATGTCACCCCAAGGCCTAGAAATATTTTCCTTCCTCTCATGAGGGCAAGAATGCCTAGTCAGCCAAGGGCTTGCCAGACTTCTACTCACTCCCTGCATCTAGTTAGACACCTAGAAACAAGTGGCTTAAGCAGGAAAAAAATGACCTATTTGCCAAAACAGAGAGGATCTGCATTAGATTATTCAAATTCTGGCCTTAGGATAAGACAAGACCAATTGTATAATTGCAGGGGAGCACCAGAGTTTTGAGGGAGGTTGGGTGGTGATGCAAAGTGAAAGTGAGGAAGGGGCTTCATGGTGATTACTAGGAGGTTGGGTTCCACACATAGTTATCTCCAATGAACAATCTTAGCATAGATTTAAGTGTAGTTTTGAATAGTCCTCTGGGAAAAATAAGGCATGGCCAACAAGTTAAGATTGCACCTGCTAGAGCACTTGAGAAGATCTTGGATTTAAGATTAATGAACTTCTCACAGCTCAGAACACATTAACTTGGAGATTAACTTGGCTACATCCATTGGGGCCATGCAGACAAGACACCTCCACTTTACAGTAGTTCTCAAACAATAGCATGTGACCTTATTGGAATAATTGATCACTGGGGAGCATGCTGTAAATATGTCTTTATGGAATCTTTCTACTTGTAACTGATGCTAAATTGGGCATAGACTGTTCTCAGCTGGAGCTATTACTTAGAAATCAGAGATATTACTCAGACGTAAGAATATTTCCAACCAGATTAACTGAAAAACAGTTTTCTATCAATACTTTGGTACTTGTTATGTCGAGAAATGCCTTTCTGTGCAGAAGAAAAAATATTCTATAGTATTTGATTACATAGTGGAGTTCAAACATTCCCCTAAGCAGCTTATTATGTTTTGGTCAAGCCTATTGTATGAATATTTGATTCACAATCTGTGTTTTACAATTTATTGCAATAGTGAGATATTTAATTTTCTTTTTTATGCCTTTAATTTCTTCAGCTTATGATTTCTTATTCTGTTTTAGTGTTCTGCATAAAGCTGCTCTCTCAGAAAAGAAATACAGTAACGTGCAAAGTGGCGTAATGGAGATGTGGGTGGGTGCATGCATGCGAAAAGTGAAATCAGTCGCTGGTAGTTTATTAAGCAAACTACAACATAGTCCAGTATCTTAACCCAGTCTAAGCGGTTGTGGGCGCAAATGGACACGCCTTTTCAACTGCAACCGAAAAAAGAGCAACACACACAAAAAGAAATCGGAGACACTTCGTCCTTTGGCATAGCTTAAAAATAACTAAAAACATTTTAAGTTCGCAGGCGCTCGGGACCTAGCCGCGAAGCGCCGTATTCTGAGGGAAGAGAAGTCAACCACAAAGCTGCGCATGCGCAATCTCCGTCACAGAGAATGCGGCGTGACGTTGTACACTAGTCTTGCGGCTGCGGGCCTTTAAATTTGTTACTACCCTGCGTCATTGTTGATTCGCTTAGCCACAGAAAGAAAAAGGCTTGGAGGAGACAGCTGCAAAAGTTATTTTGTTCTGTTTGCCTCAAGTTCTTCTTTCTAAGGCTGTTTCGAGTCGAGGGCGGCGGGGAACGGCGCTTTTCTCTGGCCTCTTAAGTAGCAGAGAGCGTCCGCGGCGCATGGCTGGAACTCAGCACCATGCACCAAATTGGGTACTTTTATTGCTACCCCTGAAATCCTAGGCAGACTTATCCAGGGAACCCCGAACTGGAATTTCTGCCAAGTAGATGTGCACACGAGCAGGCTGCACGGTGGTCGGATGATGCTTTGGTCTTTGGAGGTTCTTTCCTTCTTTCTCAGGCCCTGAGCCTCAGCGATCGCATGGAGGCCGGATCCTCCACGCGACACCAGAAGCTGCGGCTACGTCGCCCACCGCTTTTTTTCGCTGCTTCCCCATAAAGCCCCAGCCTCCTGAAAACTTTGCTTGCCGTGCTATAGGCCGTCCCGATGTTAAGTGGGCGGTTTTGACTTTTATCGGCCGCTTGGCAGAAAATTACAGGTGCTCGGATATCGTGGCTTGTAAAGTCTGGTGGCCGACTTGGAACAGGCAATTCCACGGCCGCAGGTTCAAAGCCGGGGAAAGTCAAGTGTGTTGATTTAGAGCTGCAGTTGTGTTACTGCGCAAACTTGAGTTTTACGCACATACAAAGCCTTGCCTGACCCTCCGGGTACCGGTGGGTTGCAGGCCTTATATCTGGTTAAATCGGTATAGGATTGGCATCCTTAATGAGGAAAGAACTTTCCACTTTGTCCTCCTTTTCCTGGAAATATTTCCAGGAAAGTATTAGTCTGGCGAATTACAATTCTGTAGCAAAGACGCAACACAATATATATATATTTTTAAGGAGCAAAAGAAGTTGGTACCAGTACCAGGAGATGGAGGAGAAAAGGGACTCCTTGGTGTTCCATATAGAAGGATGGAAAATAGGATGTGTAGTAGTTGTTCTGGGCTGGGTTTGCAAATTGCACTGAGCCATAAGATAGTTGATTTTACTTAGCTTGTGCATTCAGTCAGCGTGGTTTTTGTAATGTTGAGGAAACCAAGATGCTCTGGGGCTGGCCATGTGAACCCAATCAGTATCCCTTTCATTTTTGTACATTCAGTGGGGATGAAAATATAGGTTGGCCCATTATTTTAATTTCAATACATTGAAGAAGGGTTAATGTACATGTGAAATGCTAACTAGATTTTTGTGTGCCTGTCATAAGGAAAAAGAAGAACCCAGGGTTTTTTTTCTTTTCCTGTGGGCAAAATGGGTCTTACTTCCAACCATAGGATCTCCCACAATTGGATTTTAATTTAGTGAAAACCTATTAGCCCATGGACTACTTAAGAGTGAAATATGCTGGTGATTTACCTGGCAAGAGACAGCTCTGGATTTATTGTTTCCTTCAGCTGGGACTGATAAAAATCCCCAGCTCTGAAGTCCTATAAAGTGTCTGATGTCAGATTAGAATACCTTCCAAACTTCCAGATACATTGGATTATAAATCCACAATCCAGATGAGCTAGATAAGAGAGTCTTATTCAATTCATCCCTATATTATTTTTATAATTAGAAGGAAGAACTGACATAGTGAAATGGTTAAAATGTTGGACTTTTTCCAGAGACACTGAGGATCAAGTCCATTTTCTCCCAATGGTTCTCACCAGAGTGTTCAGAGACTGGTGGTATAAAGGATTAAAAAAGGAGTGGGATCCTTATGTACATTACATCCACAATGCAAGTATGACACACAATTATAATGAACAATTTGAATAAGCAAATAACAAAGTGGAGGAGGTGCAACTATCTCCATAGTTAATCCATCTTCAGATGGAGTATGTTAGCATCATTTGAACATTCTGAGAGGCATCTATTAGTTTGAATGGAATGATGTCTATGAAGCAGATAACAAGTATTCATAAATTTAATGATTGATTCTTAGTTTAGACAGGCTTGTTCTAGCCTTGAATTGCTTCCTGTTTAACCTGCCTGTGAGACCTTTTTTTTCAGCTGCTTGGCCAAATCCTTTTGGAAGTGGCATCATGTACATGATGTGACCTCTGCTTGTGATAAAAAAAATGCATGGCATGACTTATGGTAATCTTGTTACAGAAATTAAGTCCCAAACATGACAAATCACCCTCAGTGGGACTCTTTTTCTATGGTTGCTGTTCACCAACTAAATTCAGTCACAATTTTAGATTTTTCCCTAAGAAAAATACCCTTACCAGTATTGCAAGTAACTGGGAGATAATAGACGGATGGGGGAAAAGCAGTTTTTGATCAGATGTTTTAAAAATATTAATTTGTCTGAGTATTCTGACCTGGTGTCTTGCTTTCCTTTCCTATAACTGGCATATGCTAGGAATGTGAATTAAAACCCCCAGAGCTGCAGATAAAACCTGAAGACTTTCATTAGCTTCAGGATGAGGAATTTAGAATGAGGGGAATTTAAATTTTAGACTACCCTCTTCTATTCTTTCCTGAAGAGTTGGATTCTAATCCTGCTTAACCAATTTTCCCAGCCTTGTGAGTCTTGAGTTAAGAACCCCACAGATCCAATCCAGTTAGAGAACAGCTCACTTGATTGCTGGAAATAAGTTCACATTACATGGGAAGGTTATGGCCACTGAGCATGTTGTCTCAACACCAGGAATTCTGAAACCTGCAATGAGGTTCTTGGTTGATTCCTGATTTGGTATGGTAAGGACCCAAGAGAATTTGCAAAATATACACACTGTTGTTAGTGCACAATGTAAAAAGAAACTTTTGTTTTTGTTTAGACTAAACCAGAAGAAAAACTAACCTATGGGATTTCAGTTACTGGCTAAAAGCAAAAAGGAAATTTCATTATTAGGGTTTATTGGCTTCAAAGGCAACCTGGTGAGAAAGTGAGAGTTTGAGAAATCTCCCTTTCTAGAGTCTGGCACTGGAAAAAGAATCCAAGTGCCTATTTACGTCTATTCAAAATATATTTGTATTATATCCATATATGCTACAAATAGGGGGAGATGTCTGACCTTCCTTTACTAAGATTGTAGGAAGAGAGATGTGTTAGCTTGTGGTAACCAAAATCTGATCAAAAGATGCTATTCAACTCTTGATTATTATTCACTAAGCACTAGAAGGGCTGCTGAGAATTAAGGATTTCTTATTGGGAGGAAGAAGGAGGGGGATAGAGAATCACTTTATTTTCCTGCTACTTTGTAGAATAATAGCTTATCAAAGCTAAGTGCAAGGAGAGTGGGTCATGCTAAGCTAGCATAGTATAGTGGCAGAAATGTTGAATAGGAGTGGGTGATTTGGGGCCAGTCACTCTCAGCCCAAGTGACCTTTTAGGAGTAGCATGTTAACTCTTTCAGCTGCTGGAAGAAAGGGAAGGTATAAGCCTAAGGAACAAAAGCACATTTCTACTGCATGAAACTTGACAATTAAAAATTTAAGGAAAGTTAAATATCAGCGGAACTGAAAGCAATTATAGAGTGCAAGCCGTTTCTATTAGAAGTAACGCAGGTCAAGCACAGTTGCTCTTGGACTTGGGAACCGTAGTCGTTTTAATGTAAGCGAAGACATCGGTCAGATTATGCAAACCGCTATTTTTCATCAAACGTGGAAGAATTATTTGGCCTAAGACTCAGCAAGATATTGCTCCTTTAAAACGTCTGCTTTGCAAGAAGTGGAGTCACTTGGAACTCAGAGGTACTTCATTGTCGAGTCCACAACCAGAGGATTGCTTGACGCACTTTTGAGTGGAATGGAGACTTTCCAGTTGGTTACTTAAGCAGCATAAAGCTTACCCCGAAAGAAGCTGGATTAACGTTGAAGGAGCAGAATTACTTGAGCTTTGTCTTAAGAAGGGAGCGCGGCAAGCAAGGCGTGCGCGCGGCGCCTCCAACCAGCCCCGGAGGATTCGGGGCGGCCACTGCCGTTGCATCAAGTCTCCGTCATCCGCGCGCATCTCTCGGACGGGGCCGGTCCCCAGGCGCAGCCGACGGACAGAACCCCTGCGCGATGGCGCGATGTCACAATGAGGCGCAGGCCGCAGCCTCTCTCCCGCCCCTTTGATGGCGCCTGCTTCCGTTTGGTTACCAAGGAGAAGGATACACACCGCAACCCAAACTGAAAAGGCTCCCGAGGACAAGGAGAGTGCTGCTAACTGCAGGAGCCTTCTTGAAGTTTGGCCTGGGGGCGCTGCCCACATCTCAGGAGGGAAGAGGCGTAGAGAAACAGCGCGGCGAAAGGTCTTGAAACCACAGCGAAAGTCGGCACCCCAAACCGTACTTGAGGGAACTCTCAGCAAGAAGGATGAGTCAGAGGCAGGTCCTGCAAGGTATTTAAATACGGAGCGTTTGTGGGCTGGACTCCCTTATTTCGGTTTTTTTTAAAGCGAGTGAGTTATAGTACCCTGAAAAGTTTGTGGTGTGTTTGTGTGTGTGTGTTTGCGCGCGTATGCGAGCAAGATACTTCGGAGGTGCACCATTTGTTTCCATGCCAGATTGTGTCCTGGATGGTTGTCCTCAAAGAGATCAGGAAGACAAAAAGCTAAATTTGATTTTATTAAACTACACTCAATATTATAATCTTCCAATCATCTTACACTGTTGATGGATTGATTCTTTGGGTCCAGCCTTCCACTCCTAGCACATTAAAAATCATAATTTGCTCTCAAATGATAAAGGCCTCTAAGGCCCCTTTTTCTAGATGATATGGTCATCACCCAAAGGTTTTAAATAGAATATGATATATGACATGATATATGATATAATATTTATTTATATATGTATGGACACATGTTTACATTGAGATGTGTTTGACTATTAGTAATTTGGTTTGGTAGTTGGGCTGTTGGTTTGATCTCCGAGCTTGGGATTTGCCTGCAAACATTTCATCTCCATTTTGGGGGGGTGTGTATCTTCAGTGCACTTTTAATTGTTACATCACACAAAAATTGTTAGCAGTTACATCACACAAAAAGCTATTTATAGGCTAGTGCTCTGACAGATGAGCACAATTCAAGGTCCCCCCCCTCCGGAATGGAGATGAAACGTTTGCAGCCAAATCGCCAAGCTCAGAGATCAAATCAGCAGCCCAACATGTTTACATATATTTATTATATGCCATCATTGATTCCTAGCCACTGTATACTTAGGCCTTCTCCAGGATTATCTCTGATAAGCAGTGTTCCAATATTTGAGGGACTGCCACAAAGAAGAGGGGTTCAACCTATTTTTCAAAACTATGGAAGGCAAGACAAGAAACAATGGATGGAAACTAAGCAAGGAGAGAAACAGCCTAGAACAAAGGAGAAACTTCCTATCAATGAGAACAATTAACCAGTGAAACAGCTTGCCTTTAGAAGTTGTAGGCTCTTCATCATTGGAGGCTTTTAAGAAAAGACTAGACCAAAATGGTATAGGGTCTCTTGCTTGAGCAGGGGGTTGGACAAAAGACCTCCAAGGTTCCTTCCAACTCTATTATTCTGCATTCTGCATTCAAACCTGATAGTATAGATCTTCCAATAGTGCACACACTTATTGTAATTGAGTCTGTCCACTTTGCTGCTGGTTGTTCTCTTTCCTTCCATCTTTCTTAGCATTATGGGTCCGGGATATGATTGGAATATGGTCATATGGGCCTTAATGAAAACTTAATAAAAATTCTGGTTCAGAATTTCAAGGAAAACTATTGCCTGCATGGTTTTGTTCTTTGTAGGTTTTGACATATTCCGGCAGCTGAATATCTTTTCCAAGAGTTCCAAAGCAATTTTATCAAGTCTGCAGTGTTATTTCTTGTTTGCTGATTTCTTTACTGTTGACAGGTCCTAAAAGGTAGAAGCTATTCAATAATTCATTGTCAACTATTCAGCCATAGTTTCATTCCATACAGCATTAACCTTGTGAACTCTCAAGCTTCCTCCTTCTGTTATATATTCAAGATGGACAGTATTTAATATTTATTTGCTATGTATATGTAGGGGTATGGGCCTATACATATGTTGTTCATAGTATGTTTAAGTGTATGTCATGTATGTGTTTCACTTTGAGAGCGGGCAACTAAATTTCATTTTTGATGTGTGCCATTGTGCCCACAATAAAAACATGACAATAAAGGTTATCTTAACTTATCTAGTTCTAAGTGGCTGTTGTTCGTGTTGCCACTAATGTGATCTTCATTATATTTAATCTCAGTCCCATTTTTACTGTGCTCCTTGACTTCCATTACTGGAGCTTATTATTTTAAAGAAGAAATACTTAATTTTATAAAGTAAATACTATATCTTGTTTCTTATTGCCCACCCCATGCTATCATTTATTTTTCAGTTTTAAGGTGTTACTCCCCTTTTTAGGCAACATTTAATATTCTGGAATTTGTTATTCTGGAATTTGTTATTCTTTTTCATGCATATATCATAATAAAGGGAGACACATAATATGTCTTTTTTGTTCCAAAGTTGTTTGTATGGAACAGTGTTACTGAAATGTACTTACTCTATTTACTTTCTTCTTTGCAGTCTTTGAGCAATATCAAAGAGCTCGAACACAATTTGTCCAGACAGTTGCAGAACTTGCTACTAGGCCCCAAAATATAGAGACTCTCCAGAATGCAGGTAAACAAACAGAAACAAGACTATCAAAATGGGGTTTTTCTTTAATTCCATTACAAGCTGCTTAGTACTTTTGAATCCTGTATCTTATATATATTTATATGATAGCAAAATGCTAAAAATAAAAAAATATATTTATATATTAAAGTTCTTTTGTTTATTTGCTTTCTAAAACTATGCAAATACTGTAAATTGTTAAATATAGTATGGTTCAATTTAGACAATGAAAGACAGAATAGAAGTGAGCAGCAATTCACTGTCCAGTGCTCAGATTTCTAACCGACATTGGAAAGTGCAGAAATATAATCTGGTTAGATTTAATATGTTAAAGGTTAAGCTAATTCTATATTAGTATTTTGGGCATATCTCTAGTTTCTTTAAATGACAATTACTTTATTGCTATTTTGTATATTTTTATTAGATTAGCAATGTTATATTTTTGGTTGTACTTTACATAATTTCTAGTTGGTATATTTTATCAATGAAATATTTAAATATAAAAAAATATTAAAACTGTAGCAAAATTATTAGCCCCAGAAATGATGCATCAACTTGAAACACCTAACACCATATTTGTTTAGGGATTCTATCAAGAGCACAATATAATTATTAAAAAAATAATCTTCAAAGTTGTGAAGATTAAAAGAAAATATTATTAAGTTACTATATTTAATTATACATGTTAGATGTAAGTCCTATACTCTGTTTTTAAAATTTATGAAAAATCTATGGATGATTTATTTTAATATTGCTATTCTCAATTTCAGTCATGAAGGTATTAAAGGGGTAAGTACTAGTGAGGATATGCAAGATTAGGTGGTAATCCTGTAAGTATTGACACATGAAAAAATAATTCTCATTGAATTCAGGAACAACATGTTTTGTTATAATTAACAAATAGATACATTGTGATATTGAGAAAACAAACTTGGACTTTGATTTTCTTTTCTTATTATTTTTGTATCCCTTCTAGTAGATCAGACTTAGTGATCAGACCTAGAAACTGAAGTCTTGTACCACATATCAACTCTGCTAAAGAACTATTGAAGAATAATTTCATTTTATCAAGCCCTGTTCCTTAAGAGAATAAAAAAAGAGTCTGAATATGGAAATGTTAAGGAGAAGGAGAATAGTATAGCAGGATGTTCTTAAAAAAAAACCCCGAGTTAATTTTAATAAGATTGCATACAAGATTGGCCTAATGATTTGTTCTTCAGTATTTTTGGTAGTGTTGTACACTATCACTATTTTATTTATTTTTAGAAAGAAATCACTTACACTAATTACAAAGGTTCTTTAATATGGAATTTCATTTCAAGCTTATCCTGAAGTAGCTCCTATGCATTTAATGTTTAGCCAGAAATATAGGCCTAGCAGCAAGATGTAACGGCTAAAATATTACAGTTACAGAAACAAGGCATGGACAACTTACTTTTATAAACAATATAAGAAGAATGTAAAATAACTAAAGCAGCAACATTTCTCTTTTATCAGAAAGTATCATGGAGTGGGGAAAAATACTTGTTCATATTAACAGAATTTGCCTTAAAATTAGATCCAGACTAAATTGCATATGACTTGCATTAAAAGCAATTGGATCTTTATAGGTACACTTTCATGTTGATTTCTGTTTGATCAAGTTCTAATACTCTTCATATTTATACAAATGTGAAGCCTTCTGATTTCAATGTAATAAACTCTTAGGTAAATGGTGAAGGATTTCAATCATTCTGGATACAACCCAGAGCACTATAAACTTTATTTATAAAATTTAGTACTGTATATTCTTGTGTTCTTGTGATACAGTGGTATTGGTATAGACATTTACTTAGGAATATTAATCCTTTTACTGCTTCTATTAAAAAGTATCAATTTTCATTGACATCATATATAGTTGAATCACCACAAATCTGTTATCTAATATCCAATATATGAGTTGAATCACCACAAATCTGTTATCTAATATCCAATATATGAGTTGAATCACCACAAATCTGTTATCTAGATAGTTCCCATCGCTCCACAAACCATAGTAACTGATCAGGAATTTTATACTTTTTTTTTTTTTGAAATTTATACTGAACTGGAATAAAGAATTCCAATGATCCATTGTATATACAGATTTTTCATTGTTTTGGATGAAGTCACGTAGGTCCTGTATGTTGAAAGTATGTGAAGAATTCAATAAATCCTTTCAATGCTATAGGTAGAATTTTTTTGTCATGAAACAAGCTTCAGTAACAAGCTTCAATAAATTGCAAAAGTTATCATTGTTGATCTCGATAATTTAATCATTAAATGCTACAAGCACTTACTGTATATTCAAAGATCTCCATGAGAGGTACTGAGATGAAAGCTCTACTCCTTTCAGATTTAAATGCAATGTCACAATGCATTCTGCATCATTGTGATGAGCTGCAGATGCCTATGTTTATACTTCATATAATCTAGATTCATTTTAAAAATCAGGAGCCAGACTTGTAAGCAGAAAAAGTTGCATAAAAACTTTGATGTTTTATGGCTCTATGCATCATAATAAGAGTGTTTGCATGGCAACATAATTCCTACTGTTAATCTAAACTACATATTTTCCAGGACATGTTTTAGAACTCAAACAAAATATTATAATATGAAATACTCTTATTTTGGCTTCTATTCTGCCAGCCATGGCCTCCTGTACAGTCTTTTCTTTAATACCTTCCCATCTGACTTTCTGTTGTCCCTCCCTAACAGTCCATTAGCTAGATTTCCATATCTATTGAATATATGTAGTCCTCACTGCAGTGTTTGAGTTTGGGTATTTTCCCCCCTGTGTATACTGTATGTATTTGTATTTTATAAATGGAGAAATGTTACACTTGTTTTGGTCTTTACAGATGGGGTTGTGGCCATTTAACTTATGTAACAATTCATACTAAATTCCAAATGTTAAACGTTCTAGGAACAGTGTGCTGAGGATTAATAACCAGTACAAGAGCATAAAATATGTTTGTGATGAGTTTAGCATATCATTCCATTTCCATATCTGGATGTATCACTGCATTCATATTATTCCAACCGATATAGTACTAAAATCATTTTTGGAGATACAATCACAAGTTATTCGCTATCATTGCACATATGAAGAACACTGCAATTTTGCAGTTAATAACAACTAATGCAAAGATCTCTCATTTAGGATTAAGCTTCCATTTTCCAGATTATTATTTTCCACCCCTCTTTTTTAGTCCAGTCTTCTTGCTATAGCTGATAGATAAGTAACAATAATAAACTATTTTTGGCAAGTTTACTTTGTGAATGGCCACTATCTATAGATATTTATCTTTGTTTTCCCTCCTAAAGTTCACTTTCTTATGATTTTTACTTTTACTATTGTCTTTACTGTATTCTCACACAAATATTCCATATGTATACAGTACAGTAGATAAGTTTCCTGTTTTATGTTAATGCTTCATGTATTTAATGTAGTGTAAGGAATCTGAAGCTATAATAAATTGGTTAGTCTTTAAGACATTACGATGCCTTCGTTTCTTTCCTGTAGCAAAATGAAGAAAATGAAATAAAATGTATTTCAGTTTCTTTCATTTGGAGCACTAGAAAAAATTAAGCAGTATGGTTTCAACTGTGGAGTAAAGTAAACTACTGGAGTAAAGGAAATCAGGCTTGCTAAACTCCTTAATGCAATACAGCTGATAAAGATAGACATGCAAACTGCAGAGCAAAAGGTCTTGTTATGGGAGAATGACCACATCCAAAAGCAGAGAAATAATTTAGTTTAAAAACTCATCAAAATGCCTTCACATTTATTCTTTCTCTGGTTCATCCGTGTGATCTGCTTTGAAAGAAGATGCCCCATTGGCTATGGAGAACATAAAATTACAATATAGCCTCCTCTTGGTGCCAGTTTGCTATTGAGGCTGTCTGAAATCAGTCTAAATTATTACAGCATGAATAGCATTTTCTGTAGTATTTCAGCGTATAACCCTCCCATCTATTCTAGGAGGACAAGCCTTGAAAGTGACTGATCTGCTGGGTAGACTTGGTAAAGCACATCTGTTGCAGACTTCTGCTTTTCATCTGGCTGCTAGGCCCTATGTCTCTATGGCCATTTGTACAATTCTTCCCAGATAGATTACAGATCTCAATGGTACAGTCTACAGGTAGTCCTCAACTTATAACTACTCATTTAATGATCATTCAAAGTTATAACAGAACTGAAAAAAGTGACTTATGACCATTTTACACTTATGTTGCATCATTCCCATGGTCATGTGATCAAAATACTGATGCTTGGCAACTGGCATGTATTTATGACAGTTGCAGTGTTCTAGGGTCATGTAATCACCATTTGTAATCATCCCAGCTGGCTCCCAACAAGCAAAGTAAGTGGGAAAAGCCATATTCACTTAATGACCACATGATTCACTGAACAACTATAATGATTTGCTTAACAACTGTGGTAAAAAAAAGTTGCAAAATTGAGCACAACTCTCTTAATAACTCTCTTGCTTAGTAATGGAAATTTGGGGCTTAGTTGTCGTTGAAAGTCGAAGACTACCTGTATTTTTGGACACTGGCTATTAACTATGGAATTGAAGTCTTCCACACTCTGGTACTAAAAAAAATGCTCTATAGTATTGAGATGATGGCCCTCTTTCATTATGTATAAGTGATAACTTCCATTGTGGCAGTTATCTTCTTCTGGGGCTGGAAATCACATAATTTTTTAAACTTCTCATACTTATGGCTGGAGAGTTTAAAAACCATTGCAATAATGACTTTCAGCCCCTGATTCAAGATTGAAGAATTGCAATTTTGGATGCTTGAGTACCTGTAGGTGAAGAAAATGCAGATTCTGGAATAGGAGTCTAAAGAGGCTTCTGACCAGAATAGTTATGTGTGTACAAATGCGCCAAAGCCAGCCTCCTTTGAATTCCATTGACTCTTATCTAGCGCCAATTTAGTGCTGACTGATAGTTAACTAGATTTCTAGTTTAGGCTTATGCAATAAATCTTCGTAATTGGAAAAATTTGTAATGGGAAAAAACAGCCCAACATATCAAAAATAGTGCCATAAAAAACAGAATAGAAAACACAAGATAAGATAGGCAAGACAATGGTAAGTGAGCACCTGTCCAGCCTAGATGACTTCAAATCACCAGGACCAGATGGATTACACCCCAAGGTTCTCAAGGAATTGGCAGATGTGATCTCAGAACCACTGAACTACATTTTTCAAAGATCCTGGAGCACTGGGGAACTACCAGAGGACTGGAAAAGAGCTGATGTAGTTCTTATCTTCAAAAATGGAAAAAAAAATGGATCCAGGAAATTACAGACATATCAGCCTGACCTCAATACCTGGGAAGATTCTGGAAAAGATAATCAAGGAACGAATCAGTGAACACCTAGAGGCAAACAAAGTTATTACTAAAAGCCATCATGAGTTTATCAAAAACAGATCATGCCAGATAAATCTTATTGCATTCTTTGACCAGGTGACAAAATTAGTGGACCAGAGGAATGCTGTGGATATAATTTACTTGGACTTCAGTAAGGCATTTGATAAAGTAGATCACAATCTACTACTTGATAAGATAGAAAAATGTGGGTTAGACAGCATCACCACCAGATGGATTTGTAGCTGGCTGACCGGCCGTACTCAGCGTGTGGTCCTCAATGGAACCGCATCTACATGGAGGGAAGTGTGTAGTAGGGTGCCCCAGGGCTCTGTTCTAGGCCCTGTGCTCTTCAACATCTTCATCAACGATTTGGACGAGGGGATAGATGGGGAACTCATCAAATTTGCAGACGACACCAAGCTGGCAGCAATAGCCAACACTTCATAAGCTTAAGATACAGGAAGATCTGGACAGACTTGAACACTGGGCACTATCTAACAAAATGAAATTCAATGGTGAAAAAGAAAGGTTCTACATTTAGGCAAGAAAAACCAAATGTACAGGTATAGTATAGGTGATACCTTGCTCAATAGCAGTAACTGTGAGAGGGATCTCAGAGTCCTAGTGGACAATCACTTAAATATGAGCCAGCAGTGTGTTGCAGCTGCCAAAAAGGCCAACACAGTGCTAGGCTGTATTAACAGAGGGATAGAATCAAGATCACGTAAAGTATCAATACCACTTTACAGTGCCTTGGTAAGGCCACACTTGGAATACTGCATCTAGTTTTGGTCACCACGATGTAAAAAAGATGTTGAGTACAGAAAAGAGAAACAAAGATGATTAGAGGACTGAAGGCTAAAAGAGGAAAGGTTGCTGGAATTGGGCATGTCTAGTTTAATGAAGAGAAGGACAAGGGGGGACATGATAGCAGTGTTCCAATATCTCAGGGGCTGCCACAAAGAAGAGGGATCAAGCTATTCTCCAAAGCGCCTGGAGGCAGGACAAGAAGCAACTGATGGAAACTAATCAAGGAGAGAAGCAACCTAGAACTAAGGAGAAACTTCCTGATAGTTAGAACAATTAACCAGTGGAACAACCTGTCTCCAGAAGCGGTGAATGTTCCAACATTGGATGTTTTTAAGAAGAGACTGGACAGCCATTTGTCTGAAATAGTATAGGATTTCCTGCCTGAGCAGGGGGTTGGACTAGATGACCCTTCCAACTTCATTATTATTATTATTATTATTATTATTATTATTATTATTATTATTATTATTATTATTGTTGTTGTTGTTGTTGTTGTTGTTGTTGTTGTTTAATGTTTGGTTCTGAATCTTTCTGCCTGACAATGCATAGCATCACACAAAATAACTTGTTATAAAAGGTTCTAGATTGGCTCAGAGCAAAGCACCAAAACTGACTAGAAGAGAGCAGAACATAATTTTGGGGCAATGGAAATAAAGACTGATCATGAGTGGCCCTCTGTTGCAGTGCCATTAAGGTCAGACTAGATGGTACAAAAAGCCTGGGTAGATTGGCATCAGCTTATGGGGGGAGTCTCCTCTAAGAAACCATCAGGCTCATGGTGCAGGAATTCAGAGAGCGCAGGGTGGATGGCTAAAGTATACAGAGTTCTTGTTTAGTGACCACAATTGGACTAGCAACTTTGCCATCAAGGGGAGAGGTCACTAAGTGAAATTGCGACTATGTTTATGATCTAACTTCAACTTTCCTTTGCTTTACAGGCCTGTGAAGGTCATGAATGTACAGATTGGTTGTAAAGTTTTTCATCACCAATATAACTGCAAATGGTCATTAAATGAGGCAGTTTTAAATGAGAACTATCTGTATAGGGATGAGCCAGGCCAAGTCAGCCATAAAGCTGTTAAAACAACTCAGTACCAAAGCAAAGACAAGAAAGAACTGAAGGCAACTTTGTGTGGGCTTTCAGTGTTGCAGCTTTTTCAAATACAGGCTATTTATGTAAAAGGAATATTCACCTATCAGTCTTTCAGGAGACTGATTGATTGATATCTTTGTGGCAAGTAAATAAATGTTGCCTCTGAACTGTCATAAAACAAACTCAGAACATGTTCCAGCTGACTACCTGGAGCGTATGTGGGCTTGCGGATGCAGAGGCAGAAAATGCATGGAATTCCCCAGCCCCACTCCCATGCTCATGGCACGGAGACTAGTGTTTGATTTTCCAAACCAGGAGAGAGGATAAATTATGCCACCAATTCCCACCTTGACATTACCACAGGTTACCTTTTGTGTGGGAACAGCACTGCCAGTCTCCTTGTTGAGGTGAATTTAGGTTTGCGGGTTTCCTTTTTCAATGATGTATGCTTACCTGCCATCTCATTTCTGTGAGGCAGAAAATTCTTCCTCACAGCCATATTTATTTAAGAAAATTTACATGGCCTCTCTGTCACTGTCAGTGACTCTTGGAAGCTTATAAAAATAAAAAAAACCAATATACAAACAATAAAAAACAACATCCTCCACCCCATGTTAATATGCTTTCCTTCCATCTTAAGGATGTAGCTGCTGGGCTCTGAATTCATACCTAAGCTCTATATATGGGTGGAGGAAAGATGTGGGCAGGCAGGGGAAGCTCTTTCATACGATAGATGAAAGCATTTTTGAGATTTTAGCAGGGAATTTATCTATCACATTTTTTATTTTTGCCTGGCTATGATTTATGTATTAAGTCTGTTGTTGCATTTACTGTTTTTTAACCTTTGACTCATAAGAATGTCTGTATTTTTTGTGATAGTTCAGCCCTGGTGGTTTGCTCTCAGTATGTATGATTATGGACAGCTGGTGGCCAGACTTTGGATAAAATACTTTTGGGAACAGGTTAAGAATTCCTTGTGAACTACTCACCTTTGTTTTGCTAATATGATTCAGGTGGTATATTCTTGCTTGCATTTGTTAATTAATTGTTAATTAAAACAATAATTAATTTGTCTTAGAACCTAACACAATAGGCTTTGTATAGCCTTTTAGTTGCTGAGAGATTTCAGAATTCTCCAACTGTAGAAACCACAGTATCAGAGGGATTGTACATTAGAACCGTGATGGTATAAGATTACTGAAGATTGAGTCTGATGGATGTAGTTGGGATGGAGAGGCTTACTCTCTTTTTAATGCCCTCTCTAGATATTACTTTTGCTCCCTCTTTTATGCTGCTTCATTTCAACTCAAACTAATTGTGACTTGTAAGCCCAAGATTAGTTCTTTCTCAAACCCTGGAGCAGAGCTATGACAAAAAAAAAAAACAACCCCAAAAGACAAATATTGGTTTTTCACATGAAGCTAAGCTATTAGTCATTTTATTTATTTTTGACAGATTGTTGTGTCACTCTCATGGCTTGTTCTGAGTGTGAGCCCAGGCAGTTGTAGTATAGTCTTATATTATGGTTACATAAATTACACTGAGTGTAATCTATAATCAAGATTGAAGTTTTTTTCCCCTCCTACTGTAGATGGCCCTAAACCTAGTTTTTGAGCTATCAAATGTAGAGTAATTTGGTAAGTTTTGTCCTTGCTATAACATTGTTCTCAAATGCAGTATTGTATTATCCGCTATAAAAACAAATGGTAGACTTACTTATTTGGTAGAAAATAAAATTAGACGATCAAGGGCATCATTGGGATCTGAAGGAAGAAGCAATTTTTCATTCTTTTTTTTTTTGTTCCGTAAGATTCAGAGAAAAATGTAAGGATCAAAATCACTAACTTCAGAGTTTCTATAATTGCAATTAAAAAGGATTGGTAAAGCACTACAGGTAGCAGCTCTAATCTTTAGGAATAAAATAGAGTTTTATCATTTTAGTAACAAGGAAGTTTTACCTCTTAAATTTCTTTAAAACATACACCTAAGGAAGGTTTTTAAAGTTATTAAGCATATGCAGATAAGACCAATAGAAAATTTGGAACAAGTTTTCAATCCTTTTGAGAATTGTATATTATGTGATAGACATTTCAGTAATCATAAATACAAAAGAGCCCCAATATGTCCTTTGTGTTTAGACTTTTGTACTTTGCAGTACTCCTTGAAAATAATGAATATGAATATGAAATAATCAGTTTATATACTGCTTCTGTTACTAAATAAATAAGTTATATTGAAGTTTTATGATTTGAGTTTTTAATTTTTAAAGTATAGAATATCTACAACTAGCAGTCTAAGAATGTGTTTGCATAATGTATTAAGTTTTTAGCAATGCTTGTTTTGTTTGTGACTTATCGTACTGTGTGTATAATTTGGAATATCATGGAATGACAGAAAATAGGATTCATTCATTCATTCATTCAATTTGTATAGCTGCCCATCTCAAACCAGTGATTCTGGGTGGCAAACAATCATAAAAACAATTAAATATAAAAAAAGAAAAGTAAATGCTAATGTTTAATTGAATAAAAAACACATTTGATTAGGGGTGGATGTATCATATAAACATAGGCTTATACCTAAGGTGGGACTTGAACTCACAGTCTCCTGGTTTCTAAGCCAGTACTTTAACCATTATACCAAATTGGCACTTATTCTTAATAAAAGGAAGTAAAAAATATTAGAATTCAATTGTATATGCATATCCCATCTCCAATGCTTGTAAAAATATTAGAACTGTGTATGCATATCCCATCTCCAATGCTTGTAAAAATATTAGAATTGTGTATGCATATCCCATCTCCAATGCTTGTACATCATGTTGCCTTCTGTGACATGAGTCAAATTTGTTGCTGCAATTTATAATAATACCAGGGTCAAATGGGGTATCATATGAGCAATAATTTAAGGAATGTGAAGTTGGACAAGCCCAAATAGCAGATATGTCCTTCGTGTGGAAATCTAACAACTTTTACAAAGCATCTGAGACACACTAGTGAGCATGGAATATTATAAGAGGGTTTTCAGAAGTCATCAGTGGGAGGGATACGAAATGACTAATCAGATGATTATAATCATAGTTTTAAAATGCATTCATGACCATAAATTATGTGTAGTTAATTAGACAATGGGGATTTCAGTGATCTAGGGCTGTACTTGCAATACAAAAGTCTCATGTTACTTGATGCGTAGGATGCAAAATTGAAGCATATCACTGTTTTGTTTCTGATAGGTAAGACACCTATCAGATATTTACAAACTGCGGATAAAGGAGTGATGGTTCTCAGCATCTAGTATTAAAAAAAGAATTTGCTTTGGTAAATAAAACAGTCTTACTTAGCTTTTATGGCTATTGAGTTTGATAGCTCTCACCTCCAAGTGTTTAATTCTTTAAGAAATAGCAAACTAGTGAATTTCACATATGTTATGGAAGTATATTCTTTTTCCTGAATCTCCTGCAAATCAACATAGTTGTTTTCAGTGCTTTTTTTGTAAGAAAAAAGGTGCCGGAACTCCCATCTTGTTAATCTTTTATTTACCTTTCGCACATAGTCAATCACGGTCCACACACCCACACATGTCAGTTGTGTAACAAAACATAATGGTCGTCACTCACAGTAAGCACTCAGCGCGCGACCACATGACCAATCACAAGCCGAGCAGTGCCCCAAGCCAAGCAGCTGGACGAAGTACGCATGCATTGGACTTGACACACAAGCAGCCCGCATGCACCATTTTAATGATTTTGCTGCTGACATGTACACTCAACAAGGTGATTCAAGTCCTTGTGGACCAAACATCAAATTTTCAAAAGTTACTTTTAAAACTTGGAAAATCTGTCAAAAAAAGGTGCCAGAACTCCGGTGAGTTCTACGACAAAAAAAGCACTGGTTGTTTTCCTCTGACATTAACCCAAAAGAAGGTATTTTCTTTCTGAAAAACATTCCCAAATAAAACATATGCCTGACTTTTATAACAGGGCTGCATATTGGAAAGGTTTTTTTTTCTTGATATTTAGTGATTTATGATTGCTTTTAATTATGGTTATTGAATATGTTTCATGGATGCATCTATCAAGTCTATTTTTATATATTGCTAAAGTATGTGTATATGATAGGCAGTAGAGTAATATTACTCTAATAACATAATAATAGTTAATAACATGAGAGAGCCATTTTGAGTTAGTAGCTAAGGGGCTGGAGAATGACTAGTTAGTTACTGTTGCCCAGAATGTGATTCATAGGAAGTGATTAGATTTAGCTCATTTCTTTTTAGAAATGAATCACTGACCATTGAAAGATTGAAAGCAGTATACCCTGTATGTTTGCATTCAAAAAGCATTTTTATTGGCTTAAAATGGCTAAAAGTTTCATCAGCTTGGAAGAACTTGGCATAGGCTATGTTTATTTTTAATTGTTTGTTCAGGGCTGTGTGTATTCAGTGCTAAAAAATAAATCATATGTCAAAGTACTTTAAGTTTGTGCAAGAGAATCCAAAAATATGATCTTTATGCAGGCAAAATACAGTTGCATATATATTTTTGTATGTTTTCCCCATATTTCTTAGAGTGTTTAAACCAGGTTTAATGAAAGGAAGCAGCAATAATAGTATACATTGGTGTAGTCTACAGGTATAAATTATAATTAGATATAATCTTTCTGGGACTAATAAACCACTGTCCCCATTTTAAAGAAAATGATGCTTATAATTAATAGTGGCAAAAATATTTAGGGTGAAAACCATTAAGAAAAACTATATTGGAATAGGATTGACTGTTTCTATTGAAACTGTTTCCTTTTGATCCTATGCTCTTTGTATGAATAAACATAAAAATATGAAGTTTTGTTATAGGGTAATAGGAAGATGCCGTTTTATTGTAAGATCAGACAACAAGCTAAACATAAAGTCAATGCATGTATGTTTAACTGATACTTTTAAAAGTATAAAAATTGTGTCTGTCATTGTTATTATCATTTTCCTTCCCACATCTTTAATAACCCAGAAGACAGTAAAATGATTTTACAATGCAATAAATCCATAATTTCAGGAAGTTGGGCCACTTCTCTCTTTGGTTTCCAAGAAATAGCACTGATGCCCCAAAGGTCTTTCAGAACCATGGGGGCTAGAAATCCGTGCTTATCCATCACTGAGAGTCCCTGTTCCAAGGAAGTATCTTCTGGAATTTGGAATAGGGCAGCTTTAAAAAGTATGTGGAGACTTCTGTTTTTCTAAAGCTTTGAATTCAAACCTGCTTTGCACCCTTGGACGATTTTGTTCTTTTTACTTGATTGCTGTTTTTATATTTAGATTTGGCATCTTATAGACCTAGGGATATTTTAGTGTCCCAGTACTATCTTGGAGATGTAAAATCCACTAATCATAAATTGTGTTATGGATAATATATAACTTTCAGATTTTCTTAATTTTAAGATTGTTATGTTTTGTATTTCAAAAATAACATTTTTCTTCTTCCTCTAATTATTCTGTGGGGTTTTTTCCTTATTATTCAGGTGTAATGGCTCTGCTGAGGCCACTGCTATTGGACGTGGTTCCAAATATTCAGCAGACAGCTGCTTTGGCCCTTGGGAGACTTGCCAATTACAACGATGATCTGGCAGAAGCTGTAGTTAAAGGCGATATTCTTCCCCAGCTTGTGTATTCACTGGCTGAACAAAATGTAAGGCATAAACACAGTGTTAAGTATTTTCTTTCTCTGTCAGAATTAAATCTTCTGTTCTGATTAGCTTTTTAATAATTCTTTATTTTATTTATTTTATTTTATTATTTTAATTTGTATACCGCCCTTCTCCCATAGGACTCAGGGCGGTTCACAGCATATTAAAAACAAATAATAAACACAAAATACAAAAAATTACAAAATACAAAAATACAGAAAATAAACCCCGATAAAAGCCGAATTAAAACCAAATATTACAAGCTGTGTTTCCAATTAAAATACTTTTAAAA